>NC_134816.1:19854710-19879710 GCF_046742065.1 Oratosquilla oratoria | reverse complement strand
GTATATTCAGATCTATATACTATTGGTAAGCAATTGTTCAAATTCTACTTAGAATATCTTAATATATCCACAAAGAAAACATGACTCGTCATTGGTTTCTTGGTGTTCAAGTGCTTGTACGAGTGTGTTATGAACATTACTTTTCGCATCATTTCGTGTTGTATTTTATTCCTATGTCGGATTTTTTTTATCCCATAGACCCGGGGTGGGCAACGCTTGGCACGCGAGCAAACTTGGCACACTAACAACTTTTTTCAGGCGCGCGAAACCCAGAGTTCACCTTTATAATATAACTGGGCAGTGGGACTGGGGACCTATGAGGTGAGGGAAGGGGGCACATACTCGTATGTAGGCCTATAATTCTACTAAGTTGGCATACGAGAGACTTTTGTAACAATGATTTGGCTGATTTTGGCACCCACACTTAGAAATGTTGCCCACCCTTGACCTAGGTCTGCCCTAGACGAATGTCTCATGATAATTAGAATCAATATGAAGAATTACTTAGCACTAGGATAGGTCTCTTTAATCTTGTATAGTTCATCTACATTGTCGAATGTGAGGAGCTCAACACCAGTCTTCGCTGCATAATGAAGATGTGAGGTCCGCTTAACCGGGTTGGCAAAGACAACACGAGAGCTCTTTGCGCCAGCATCCAAGACACATCTTATCTCACTCTGAAATCGAAACACAGGGATTCACATTGGAAAGCTCCTAACAGGAGTAACAGGCATTTATGTTCACGTCAGAAGTTTTTGTCTTTCAAAACAGGAGAAAAATCGAAAAAATTAATAAATGTTTCATCACATTCCTATAGAAAGGATACTGCAGCGATAATCAAGAAGGTTAGGTGGTACCCAAAATTAAAGAATTATCCCATGGAAAAATGGTCTGAAACGCGTCGAGGGAGAAGGCGACATTGACAGGGGGCAGGAACAGGAGATAAAGGTTCTTAAGTATTCTTAGTCACTGTTAACAATGTGAGCCTTTGTGTTTTGCTGGAGGAGGCTCGTAGATATAGGTAGACAAGTGAGTTAGAAAGACGGGTACATAGTAAGGGGTTTATTTTTATTGGGTCGGCTGTTTGGTGAACAACAGTTCGAAGGCGAGGGTTGCATTTTATGGGTTACGAAGTTTATAAACACAACCGAAGGCGAGAAGGCGAGGAATTGTATAACTTTGCTCTCAGCGTTGTGTTTATAAACAATTGCCTGGAGATCTGATTTCATTACTGTATGACGTATTTTGCTGATGCAACCTAAGTGGGTGTGCAGTGATTCGATATTACTTACATAAACAATATTACATGAGGACTTGTAACAACGAATCTGATTGGAGAAAGGGTGAAGGAGGAGAGAAATTAACTGGTATACGATTGTAAGATCACGCCCTTAGGGAAGGTTCTTAAATATAGAGTTAAAGATCATTGGACTAAAGAAATCATTACGTCACTGTAGAACTGACATAGGACCTAAATTGAGTGTTCTCGAAGGAAGTCCCTTGGTGTACCTTAGAGAAAGTGTAGCCGGTATTCAAGAAAGAAAAGAAAATCTTTAAACATTTGAGTACCCTTATACAGAAAATATAGTGAAGTGACTGTGCAATATACAAATTCTAAGTCTATAACTCGAACAAGTTATCTCTTTGGAAGCATGGGGCCTACCGACTAAAATTGCGAGTAACTAATCATACGTAACAAAGACAATGGAATTAGAAAGTGAAAGACTTACTAATCGAAAGTAAAAGCACGAAACGAAAGTAAAAGCTCGAAATGAAAGTAAAAGCACGAAAAGAAGACGGACAGATTGGTGACAGACTGTCACATTTGGTTGTTGTATAGCATTTGGAACGAAGGAGGTTATTTTCCTTCCAAAATTGACTGTTGTATAAAAAATATCGTTTGGTGCAGCCAGTCTTAGCAAAAAGGACTGAAACATACTCGTAGATGGCAGAACCTATGGGGACAAATTGAATACATACTTTAGATGGAATGCTATCGTACAGAATTAGAGAGGGATACAAACCTTTGAGGCGCAGTCGAATCCACATCCAAGGCTCACAAGTGTGTCTATTATGACACGTTCTGGGTTGCATTTCACCGCTGAAGTAGAGAGATTTATATGAGTATCCTAATCTTACGGGATCATCGATGTATGACATTTAATTGCTTAAAGTTTAGTCAATTATGTATCATATATCAGACTATGTGTTTAGGCACTAAACGCAGTCTGGTATCAAAATCGATTTAACATAAACATTAAGTAGATTATTGCTATTTAACATACATAAATATTCATTATATGGATAGAAAGAAAACAGAATCAGGTGAACACCTATTAATTTTCTACACTAACATAAATCGCGCAATTGAAATTCAAGTGTTTCTTGACACTTGGTGGCGTGCAGTCATTGTACCTAGATAAAAACATGAAATTCTTTTTTCAAGTATACAGTGAGTGAAAATGTCTTTTATATTAACACTTGCTATAGTCTATAATCCAAGGAGTTTCTTTAGGTTGTGGTATACGAGGACCGGAAATAATACCACTGGTAAAAAAAAAACGTCACGGATAAAAGTCACAATTTTGGGTAGGGAAAAAAAAGTTACATTTTTGGATAGGAAAAAAAAGTCACATTTGGTTTATGGTGGCCGGTAAAAAAGTCACGGAAAAATTCACAATTTTGGATAGTGAAAAAATCACAGAGAGAGAGAGAGGGAAAAAAGTCACATTTGGTTTATGGTGGCCCCTAAAACGTCACGGAAAAAAAATCATATTTTTGGATAGGAAAAAAAATCACAAAAACAAGTCACATTTGTTTTATTTTGGCCGTTAGAAAGTCACATTTGTATTACGTGTTTTATTGCTGCTGGTTCAGGCGAATATTCCAGCCGACGCCATGAAGAAACTCCGCCACAGTCTCCTTGTTCTTTCACTGAGAAACACATAATTTGTGTAGGCGTTCCTGTCGCCGTACATAGCGTCGACGAACTCCTCTTTGAGGGGGTTGCCAACAGCATCCTGCCGGATAAGGGTGCTCACTGTCGCTTCATCACGTTGGAATCAATCAATGACGCGCCAGAGTGAAGGTTGAAGAATTTATTATTCCATCTATCGCAGATGTTGGTACGGGCCATTGTTGTGTACAGTGACGTCATGCACATTTTATAGGTGGGGGGGGGACATAGGTGGAATGCGACCTATTCTCAGAGGCATCTGGGCATCACTGGATATTGGAACTTGTTGCTGAATCATGCGAAAGGAGTCACCAACATACTCGTAAATACGATCGAAGTACATGAGCAGCTCCTCTGATTCAGGTGGATCTTGTGGAACGACAGTTTCGAGGAATCTCATACCTTCGTCAACGTCTTATTACTTTGAATGATTTCCATGGCAGAAAACTGATTTTTAATGTGTGTTTTTTTCACTGAACCCAAGTGTTCATCCACAACAGCGCTTAGCCTCTAAATATCTTAACCACGCTATCCCCAAAGGAGACTTCCATTCTATAGAGAAGAACGAGGTTATATATTGCACGTAGACAGGTTGTAGAAAGGAACATCAGTTGTGCATCTTCCTTTGCTGAGAATTAAAAAAAAAATCAAGATTAACCTGTCCATAAAAAAAAAAAAAAAAAAAAATCTGTGACTCTTTTACTTGTGGCATTCCTACCTGTGACAATTTTTCTGTGACTTTATTACCTGTGGCATTTTTACCGGTTGCATTTTTTTCTGGATTCGTGACATACGTCGTGATTTACTACCAGCCATTCTGAAAAATCATGCTTAGCACATGCCTCTCTTTCATTTCCCATCTATGTGATATTTTATTTTTCTATATTCTTTATATAGTAAAGGAAGCAGTACAGTATGATAAGTATCATTTTTTAAGATTATAACAACGATTACCCACCCTGTCTCACCTATGACGTTTCGGCGTGGTAATATTGGGAAAAGGCGCTGCCACATATTATACAATTTGTTCAGGTCATTATCATAATTCTAAAAAGTTATATTCACTGTGTTATACAGCGTCCTTTACTATATCTATATCTATATCTATATATATATATATATCTATATATATATATCTATATATATATATATAGATACATGTATGTATATATATATATATATATATATATATATATATATATTTTTTTTAACCACAAATCACTTTTAATTCCATACCATCGCAGTCGAGATAGAGAGTCGCTTGATGGAGGCATCCGTTGGAAATTGAAACGTGGGCGAGCCGAGGATTCGAACCCAGCTAACCCGTAACAAAGTTACAATGACGTAGCCCAATACGCTATCTTGATAGCGTATTGGGCTACGTCACTGTAACTTTGTTACGGGTTATCTGGGTTTGAATCCTCGGCTCGTCCACGTTTCAATTTCCAACGGATGCCTCCATCGAGCGACTCTCAGTCTCGACTGCGATGGCATGGAATTAAAAGTGATTTGTGGTTGAAAAAATATATTAATTGATCAATGGGAACCATTCAGTATATATATATATATATACATATATATATATATATATATATATATATATATATATATATATATATATTGTTATGCCTTCCGCAAGGATATAAGGAAATATGTCTAGGATTGGTTCGTACTTTGTGGCCTTGATGTGGTTAAGGCAAATCCAAATGGAAGTTAACATAAATAACTAATTTAATTTATAACAAAAAGTCAACAAAACAAATATAATAACTTTACAACAACAAAATTAATCAATAGATTAAATTCCTCAACCTAAACCGCAACCAAGTCATGAGATTACAGTTACGTGGGTACATAACGGAATTAGAGCGAAAGCGATGGGGAGGGAAGTTACGCCTCGATAGCCAACGAAAATTGTCCGCTAAGGAGGCGGCAGAATGCATTATATATAGTGTTGGCGAGGACGGGAGGAAGGGGAAGGATGAGCCGGACAGAACTAGTTTAAGTCTGTCGGAAGAGTAATGAGTAGAAACGACCACACGTATACAAGCAATTTACAGTACATACATAATTATCCAACAAGTACAGAGTATTATACATATACAGACATTTTAAATACATGGAGGATGGTGGGCCATCACAATACATATATACATATATATATATATATATATATATATGTATATATATATACATATATATACATATACATATATATATATATATATATATATATATATGTATATATATGTATATACATGTATATATATATACACATATATATATATATATATATATATATATACATATCAAATAGCACATAGATAGGGAATAAGAGAGAGAGACATATACCAAGACTGATTTTTTAGAATGGCTAGTAGTAAATCACGATGTATACCAAACCCCTGAACGGACTCCTTGGAGCGCACAGACTATATCAATACGTCGATGAACTTACTTTCCTAAATATTCGCTGAACTTGTCAAGAGTCGATGAATAAGGTTTTGCAAAAGAAATTGAGGCTCAATCTATTTACCGTAGAAAAGATCCACTCGAGGAAGAAGACGTCTCCAGCGCTCCACTTTGCGAACTATGTCGTCCAGTTCGAGAACCATGATGGAATCTTCCTCCTTATCCAATGATAAATGTCATCAACAGTACATTTGAATGAAACTACTCTTAGGAATATTCAGTATTTCACAGTTTCATGTTCTACTAAATAGGTTAACTTTTAAACCTTATACATCTACCAATGAAAACTGACGTATTACGACTGTCATAGTGGCACTACCAACGACATTTCCTGTATCATTTCTATTAATTAGCAATGACTAACAAGTAACTCGGCCACCTGCCAATGTACCTTCGCCCATAAAAGAACTAGTAACGTCTTGCGTTTCAAAAAGAAAGGAATACAGCTCATATGAAAATAAAAAAACAGTCTTGTAGATGTTGATTAGCTGAGCAAAGCAGACATACCAATTCACAAACCTCAGAATGTTCACCAGAATATCCCCGATATTATGTTGCTCAGAAGCCATCCATAACACCATATTTTAGAGAGATACCGGTTCTCGGGTATGTAGCTTGTGTTTATTGCATGAACCTTGTTTTGTAAAAAATGAGTAAAACCTTCATTTGTCAGTTGGACATTGTGTGAATCATCCTCAATAGCAAACGGCAAATTACTGAATAGATGGCGCACGCATCATCATATTCAATAACTGCGTCGTTCAAAAATCACTTCATCGACTTTCCCCTCCTGTTGCATGTAGAATTCCCCTGGTTGCTAAACCTTGTACGCCCCTACCCTGCTTTGCCTTGACTACACTGTCGAAGAAGCAAATCTCATCTGACATTATCCGTTGAGAGCCTCTTTCCCATTTGTTTTCTCATCTCCCTATCATTATCATATGCAAAGATGGCTTACAGTGTAACCTCGGGATGGATCATGCAGATAGAGAGACAAAATCTCATCCCCTCTTCTTCTTTTCAGCCTTTAGCTCCCCAATTCTTTACGCCTTATTCTAAACTTACCCTTCATTCTACAGAATCATCTATTACTCACTAAATGCCCTAGAAGTTCTATACACATTTTATTCCCAACCCCCACTAATCCACGAAACCGATCCTTGGATCATCCGAATGTTTCTCCACCTCAAATCTGTGTCCTTTTGATAGGTATCATTGGCATTCCGAGAGCGAACGAACCGACAAAGCAGCTCTGGGCGTAGTGTCGACCTCTTCTCAATGTTTTCACTCCATCCTCCAATCTACTTTTGGATCACTTTTGCCCCTAAATTTGTTTGCATTTTAACATGAATCTTTCAACTTTATTATGCATCTATCAATAATCTTGTTACACCAGCACAGTACATACGCTTTTCCTGGTGTTATCACTCAGATTCACAATAGATTAGGTGTCTATAACTGATCATGCGTAGTAAGCCAAGATATTCACCATGCAAACGCTGATTGATAAGTATCATTAAGTCAACAATACTTCACTGTTTAAAGACGTTATGGGAAAACACCTTGAGGCATTGATGTTCGAGTACCTTTGTTTGGGATATGACGTCCTTCAAAACATCCTCCTTCGTTTCAGAATCACGTAGGATTCGAATCTTGTGTCCGTTCATCACGAGGGTGCTCTGAAGGTGATCGTCTCCAAGTCAAAGTCCTTCCGGTGGATACTCGACGGTGGAACCTGAAACATCATCAATTCATCAAATGGGGGCATACGTCAAGGCAGTGTTTTGCTTCACTCACACGCAGGTGCCAGTCTCCACGGTCTGTAACGATAATCAATTGCCTCAATTTATTTACAGTAGAGAATCCAATTTGACAAGATGACAAGGTCAGTCGTTGGATGTCGAACCAGAGACCACGGTTAGCGTGAAGCTCAACGGGCCACGAAGCTAACTCCAGTCTATGGAGTTTAACCAAGTTCCCGTCTTCTAGATAACTGGTGTTTTTGTCATCTCTCCCCAAATTATTAAGACAATCTTTTAGTCATGAAGCCTTTTTGGCCCATTTAGACCAATTATCTCCTAAATTCCTACCCCTTCTTATCGTGTCGCCAAAAAGCCTCATACTATCATATCCCCATACATCCCTAGAATTTACTTTCTCCGCTCATCCGAAGAATTTGTAGATACTCGTATTTTGAGTGAATAGAACTAATGGTTTCAATGCATCATTAAATGCCCAAAATATTTTCACTTAAATTTCCGCGATGAGAACTACTCTTCGCTGAAGCCTTCATGTCCGCTGTAGAGAAATTGGTTTCCCAGGAAGGTAAAATGACACCATTGTGGAAATCTACTATAGACTCTGCGGTGCCGCCGTTAGGAGATCTCTGGCCTGTCATTTGCCGTATAAATAAATAACAGAGATCTACTCCCCTTCCTGGATGTACTGGTAGACTCTACATTGGGCAGCTATGTAACCAGTGTGTACCGACAACCCAGTACCAGGGATTAATGAATAGGCGGCAATGGGGAGTGGACAGATAGCTATAAGAAAAGTGTTATTGGAGCCTACGTAAAGATAGCTATATCGGTATGCTCCTCGTGGGATGCTCTGCACAGTAATCTAAAGCACCTGAGACAAATGCTCACAAACAACGGATAATCCAACACAGACTTAGATAGCATTACAAACAAGATGTTAGATACAGACCAATCAAACCATGCATCATACTCTCCTAACTACATTAAAAAAAGGTAATTAAAAATATCCATACAAATTGCCACCCTACAAGTGCGGACAGCAAAATCCGTCTTCTCGTCTATTATAAAAACCCTAACTTCTCTGTTCGTGAACAACAACCTACGGTATCCAAGCGCTTTGAGTCTGCATCTAGAACAAACATATATCAATACTCGTATGCGCGTCCCGTCGAGGAATGTGCGCCTCTCATTTATATATATATACATATACATATAAATATACATATACATATACATATACATATACATATACATATACATATACATATACATATACATATACATATACATATACATATACATATACATATACATATACATATACATACACATACACATATACATATACATATACATAAACATATACATATACAAATATCTAGGTCAAAAGGCAAGCACCCAATCCACCACCTTTTCCTCCCTCTCATCTTAGCCTTCATGGATGACGGGTCATCTCTGTATATATACATACATGCATACATACATACATACATACATACATACATACATACATACATACATACATACATACATACATATATATATATATATATATATATATATATATATGAATATATATATATATACAGTATATATCAAATATATATATATATTATACATATATATATATATATATATATTCTTATTAAATAACACATCAAATTGGGCGTTAGTTATCTTCTTATTGAGACTTTCTATTCTTCTAATAACTTTTCTCTCTGAAGGAGGGGAGGGTATACAATACTTCCAAAGAAGTCCATGATTGGGTAGTAAAACTAACATTTTACGACGTTTCATCTTTGCATTAGGCATCTTTTGGTAATTTATTCAGACAAGCTAAGCAAAAACTAAAATGGATTTAGCCAACACCACCGTTCTAGATGAAAGTAGTAAATTCAATAATATTAACCTTTACTACCAAAACACAATGTCTTCAGCTTATAAAAAAGGTGAAAAGGTTCTGAAAGAAATAATAAAAAAGAATAATTGTAAACCTACAATTGAAGGGGGTAAGCTTAATTTGATCATTTATTACAGGAACCCAAGAACATCATCCCTAGTCATGAAGAATATTTTGGCAGCACAAAAGAATGAGTTAAAACAGAGCAATGTTGCGTAGAAATATACTTGTAATTTTAACAAAGACGGTACACTTTCTACAGATGAGTATGTCGGGTACATAACCCTCTTTCACAAAGACTCACGTACCACATGCAGAACGGGGCAATAAAATCACACATGACAAAATCTCACAAGAGCAACATATCAACAGAACACCTAAACAAGAACACAATGATAATTACCAGGAATAATAATAAAACAAAACTAAAACGCATGGAGGCAGTGATGATCAGAAATTATATGCCAATTATTAACATACAACAAAATATGTGCGGGACCCTAGAGTTGTATGGGTCACGAGTATATGTCTGGCAAGGATGAACTGTCATAGTCCCTAGATCTTTCCCAATGTATCTATCTTTTTAACATATTAGTATGTAGCTTGTCTCAATAAATTACCAGAAGATGCCAAATGCGCAGGCAAAACGTCGTAAAGTGTTAGTTTTATTACCCAATTATGGACTCGTTTGGAAGTATTGTATAACCTCTCCCTTGTTCAGAGAGTAAAGTTATTAGAAGAACAGAAACTCTCAATAAGAAGATAACTAACGCCCAATTTGCTGTGGTACTTAATAAGAAATGCACTGAAGAGAACCTGCTACCTAAATTCATTAATATATATATATATATATATATATATATATATATATATATATATATATATATATATACATACACACACACACACACACACACACACACACACACACACACACACACACACACACACACACACACACACACACACACACACACACACACACACACACACACACACACACACACACACACACACACACACACACACATATATATATATATATATATATATATATATATCAATATCCATATATATTATATATATATATATATATATATATATTTATTCTCATCTAGCTCGTGGACGAGTCGATCACCCCAGAAGATAAGTAATGCATAGTAATGCTTTGAGAACTAGTTGTCCAGGAGTCAGTTATCCCAACAAATTCTAACAAATAAAACAGCCCGACAGTGATTTTCAACAATCTTGTGATCTTGACGATAAAACGATAATTTTTATGACTTATAATACAAACGCATAAATAAAAGATAGACGCTAAGGTGAGTTTTGCTTAGTGTGATTCTGTGCCTCGTCGCCAATGGGCGTGGTACAAGTTCCCTCGCCCTTCTATTATTGGTTACATTTGCCGGTGATTATGTTTTTTTTTTTTTAAGTAATTAATTCTAGCTCCAAATATACTTCATCGTATTGACATAGAGCAAGTGAAGATGTGATTGATCTATTACATATGTTGGGATTTTGTAAAACAAAAGAATTGTACGGAGTCTCTAGACATATGGCATAGGAGGAAAAGTGTTGAAATGGATTAGAGCTTGGATTAGTAACAGAAAACAGCGGGTCACCATAAATGGAGTAAAATCTCGGTGGTGCAAGGTTACTAGCGGGGTCCCCCAGGGCTCGGTTTTGGGTCCCTTATTGTTCATTACGTACATAAACGACTTAGACGATGGGATAAATAGTGATGTTAGTAAGTTTGTGGACGACACTAAAATAGGACGCCTAATTAGGTCAGGAGACGACGCAGAGATTCTACAGGATGATCTTAATAAATTGTTAACATGGTCGGTGAAATGGCAAATGAACTTCAGTATCTCTAAGTGCAGCGTGTTAAACGTAGGGCTATACAACCCCGAAAATAGATACA
Organism: Oratosquilla oratoria; assembly: GCF_046742065.1. Lineage (NCBI taxonomy): Eukaryota > Metazoa > Arthropoda > Malacostraca > Stomatopoda > Squillidae > Oratosquilla > Oratosquilla oratoria. The sequence continues at coordinate 19,868,695 of NC_134816.1, read as the reverse complement.
TCTTAGATAACACGTTTTTAGACAAATCTGAATGCGAGAAGGACTTGGGAGTTCTGGTGAGTCCGGACCTTAAAACCAGGAAGCAGTGATTTAGCGCCAGAAATAAAGCTAACAGTGCATTAGGTTTCATTGCTAGGACGGTAACGAATAGAAGTGCAGAGGTAATTATTAAACTCTATCTAGCGATAGTTAGACCCATCCTTGACTATGCGGTACAGTTTTGGTCTCCGTCCTACAGAATGGACATAAATTCACTAGAATCAGTACAGAGAAGAATGACCAAAATGATACATGGACTCGGAAATTTGCCTTACGAAGAGAGGCTTAGGCACCTTAACTTACACTCTCTGGAAAGACGCAGAGTGCGGGGTGATCTAATAGAAGTGTTCAAGTGGATTAAAGGCTATAACAAGGGTGATGCAAACAAGGTCATCATAATAAAACAACAGGGCCCATCTACTTGTTGCATGAGTACAGCTCCAATACCTGTACCAGAAGCATCTGTACAAATAGTAAAGGGGATACTATAATCAGGGAAAGCCAACACAGGTGCTTCAGTAAGAGCAAGCTTCAAGGAATCAAAACTTGTCTGATGGACATCACACCACTGGAAGGAAGAGTCCTTCTTGAGAAGGCGAGTGAGAGGGGAAGCAATTGAAACAAAGTCTTTAATGAATGTACGATAGTATCCTGCAAGTCCAAGGAAGGAACGTACATTTTCAACCGACTTCGGTATAGGGAAGTCTTTGACTGCCTTGATCTTTTCACCTGTGGTATGGATACCATGCTTGTCTACAACATGACCTAGGAACTGGATACTAGCCTTGAAAAAGGAACACTTGGGTAAGTTGAGTTTCAACCCAGCTTCAGCAAAACGTTGCAAGACCATGGACAACTTAGAAAAGTGGCTTTCCACATCTTTGGAAACTAGAATCAAACCATCCAGGTAAACAAAAAGTCCATTCCCAATTGAGCCATGAAAAATGGAGTTAACTAAACGCTGGTAAGTCAAAGGAGCATTCCACAAACCCATGGGGCAACGAAGCCATTCATAGTGCCCACTGGGAGTCGAGAAGGCCGTGATCTTACGAGACTTCTCCTCCAAGGGTATCTGCCAAAAACCTGCTTTTAAATCTAAGGTGGTGAACACCGTATTACCAGTGCCAATGGACTGAAGAAGCTCGCTTAAGATAGGCAGAGGATAATGATCTGGAAGAGTGACCTCATTGACTTTCCTGTAATCAACAACAGGACGAAAAGATCCATCTTTCTTAGGCACCAGGAGAAGAGGCGAGTTCCACTCTGAGTGGGACTCCTGTACAACACCTTCATTACATAAATCGTCAACCAAGGACTGGGCTATAAGCCGACGAGAGTGAGGTAGCCTGTAAGAGGGGACGTAAACAGGACGAGTGCCTGGCTGAAGATCAATTCTATGAACCACACAGTCCGTAACACCTAACGGATCACCTGGTAAAGCCAAAGCCTGACGGTGGATAACTAGCAGGTCAAGGAGACGAGGCGTCTCTTCAGGAAAATCAATCTCGCCTACAAATGTGGCAAGCTCAGAAGCTAATTGAGCAGGGTCACGTGTTGAAGGTGGCTGTAATACAAAAGCTGCTATAATAGGCAAATCCTGGAAAGCAGCAACGTGTACCACCTCAAAGGAGCCTAAGTGACTGCCAGGAGAGAGAGGAATAGGAGCACCCGTGACATTGGTTACCATCGCTGTGGTAACATGATCCTCACGAATAGTGGAGAGAGTTCCTTCTAGGGCAAGCCGACGAATACGAGACGCGCACCGGAACTCGAACAGAACTTGAAGGTTCAATAAGATGCTCTCCTACAACAACAGCAGCACAATGAGCAACAGGGGTAGAGCGCTTAAAAGTTGGGACAGGCACATGGAGGTTCTACTCTGGAAAGGTCATGCGACAGATTAGAAGAAACAGTAGGTACACTCCTGCGAACAGGGGACAGTCTTGACTTGTGTACCTGGCGCCTACGGCGGTAACAAAAGTCGCTCGAATGACCAGACCTGTTACAAAAGGTACATAACAGGGAAGGGGGGTAACTGTAGATTGAGGGGAACTATGAGTAGGAACTGTAGACTGAGAGGACTGAGGAGAACAAGGGACATGACCATGTTGATGAGCATTGCTAATACACAAGGAACTAGACGGTACTTCCCCTAGTTTACGGGAAAGCTGTGACGCAAAAGACAAGAGAGTCTCATCAGGCTTATACATGAGAGAAGATGCAGCTCTTCTCTCAAAAGGCACCAAAAAAAGGATATACAAGAGAAATTCAATGATAAGACGAAATCTATCTAAAGTGATATTGCCATTATCTACCCAATCGGAATGTGAAAGTGACTCGAAAGCGTCAACAGCAAGGATACTGGCCTGAGCTTGCGCCCGTCTATAATCAAGAGTGCCCAGTCGGGATACGAGAGTATCAGCCAGTTTGAAGCACCAATGGAACGCACCACCACCAGGGGTATCTGAAAAAAGTTTAAGGAAGTTAGACCTAAAGGTGTCATAATTATAGTCCAGAGATTTAGGATCTAAACACGACGCCAAAAGTAACTCCGATGCCAGAGAATTTGGCACAATCTGGGACCTCACAAAGGAGATCTTTTCAGGCCCCGTCAAAACATTGGACTGGACAATGGCGTTCTCACATTGGCGGATAAAATCAGCCGCCCTATAATGAGATCTTGACCAGAGAATTTAATGATTGACGGGTCCTGATGGAGCAACGTCAACTTGTGAGCCAATGTCTCAGATTAATTTAGTGGACTGATAAACGAAGGCCTTTCTGACTTAGACATGATAGGAGCTGGCAACCGTAACCCACTTCGTAAGAGCATATGAAAACACTGACATCAAGCAATGATTAATGCAAATACAACACACTAGCACAAGCATGAAATAATGTAAAAAAAATTATATAGAGAAATCACATGGACATGGGACACGAACGTAAGAAAATGATATAATTCACACAAACAGAAGCATTGAAACACAGAAACAATGCAATACATATATCAATAATGAAGAAAAAATTATAGGAACACCGTAATTAGCAAAATTACGTAAAAAAATGTATAATGCACTAATACGTACGTAAATGTGCACAAGACTCACTGTGAGATAACATTTGAGAAGGTAAACAAAGAGTGACGTCATACAAATGGCCGCCCAAGGCACGACCGGATAGATTTTTTTTTTTTTTTATTCACAATATATTCACAAAATCTAAAAAAAATGACAATACAAGTATGCCGAATGCAAAAATGATACAAAACTGGTAACAAGGTAGCCAATGTCTGCGTACGCTTGCAATACATAAGGCCGGGGAGCCTTCGACCGAGAATTTTGAGACTGCAATCACGAATCCGTCTTCATCCACGGAGCAATCTAACTGCAAGTCACGAAGTGACTTGAGACGACCGTCCCACTAACGTAGCCAGCGATATCAGTCCCAAAGAAGGCCGGCCACGAAGATTCCCGGGTAAGACGTTGTCCAAATTAAATCACACAGCGGCATGTACCCAAGGGTCCTGACAACGTCTGTTGTTGGTATTTGGTGCTATGCTCACGTAAATAAAAAAAAGTCACTGGACCACAATGAGAAAACACTTGTACAGCTCACTAGTAACAAATCCTGTAGCCTGTGGAAAGGAAAATGGGAGAGAGAAAAGAACACAACGGCCGCGCAGCACTCTAATTTTAGTCTGTGGAGACGTGCACAATGATTGTTTTTGAGCTGCCACCATTTAATGTATTGGGGTGGCTAATGAGTGCGCAAAATTAAGAGTTAAATGTCATATTTAGATACACACAAAATTACACAATCACAATTGCGTGTGCCTGCTTACAAGGCTGCTCAGATACTAACGCCACGCTCCAATTCGCGCCAAAGCAAAGGCGCGCATCGCATCTGCGATATACATCACAACCAAATCTTCTAATAATAATACATAATAGCATAATATAAGTAATACAATAAATAACAAAACAACAAAATACAATTCTACACTACACCAACACAATATGTCAATTTTTTATCATTTTCTATATACCTGTTTGTTTATTATTTAACTATACCTATGCATTTATTTATGTATTTTATTTGTTATTTACATTATCATATTCTTTATTTATTCATTTACTATAATTATGATTTTTTTTTTCATCCGACCTAGATATGAACCAAAAGGTCTCCTGTCGGCATGCTTCGCTTTTGTAATCCTCTGAATTAGAGCCCACAAGATCACTCTCCAAGCCCTGTGGTGCATTCTTCTTCCTCAGCTAGTTAGTTTTATGAAAGACAATAATCCAGATATGAAGGACATGCTCTTCAAAATGAAGAATGGCACCTACTGAAGAACTCATTTCGTTGCTTGCTTCAGAGGAGTTTGAATCAGTCATGCAAGCTTTCATTGCAGCTAATACAAACCCAAACTTCATGTTTTGGTGGGGATACATGCAGTTGATCAGAATATCACTGTTGTTCACACGTGCTCAAAGGGATAGAATCTGGGATCTGCATCTTTTTAATTTCCAGCAAATGTTGCCATATTTCATGTATTACAACCATGTAAACTATGCTCGCTGGGGAACAATTTACCTTAAGGAAATGTACCAGCTTCCACAAGAGGTTAAGAAAGAGTTTGAAGCTGGCAACTTTGTTGTCAAGCGCTCCTCTTTACGCTTCAACCAAGTGGATCCAGACCAGAGTCAGGAATGGCTTGGATGTATTGGCAAGAAGGGAGGTGGTATCATTGGTATTACAAGGACCAATTCAGCTCTCAGCAGATGGGCTCTGTCTTTCAGTCTCCGATCTCAACTTGCCTACGACACAAAAACTGTTTTTGGTCTTGCAGGTCATGATGATTATGTCCACAATGAAACAACAAAAGGCAGAATAAAGCTGGATTCAAGAGATGAAGATGTATTGCTCATTGTCTTGCAAAGCTTTGGCCTCTTCTCAGATAAACTGCCACAGACACTGCAGAACATTGCAAACAAAGACTTGGCTACCCAAGACATTGAAGATGATCTGCTGACAGCTGCACAGAAAGGGCAAGATCAGCTAGATGCTTTTGTGGAGGAAAGGTTGCTGCTAACTGAAGAGAGAAGGGTGAATTTCTGGGATAGGCTGCAGCAAAACAAATACCTAACATTTGCTACTCTATATGAAGTGAGACAATCAGATGCAAAAAGTGGCAAGGCAAAGACTGTAAAAGCAGACAGGAACATTCTTCAGCGTCTCATCACTGCATATGAAGCAGGGCGTCCAGTCAACATCAACAGCATCATGACACACGAACTGTTTGTTTTTCCTCTCTTTGACAGAAACGAATGGACATCTTCGCTCAAGTTCAAAGGCTATTCTTACAGACATCTTGACTGCCAGTATTCCCTGCCCCAACAGCCTTGAAACTATAGACCTTTAAGGTGAAGCAATACTAGTCATTGATGGCCAAGCTCTGGTCGTTGCAATTGGAAAGCAAAAACTTTTGGAGACCTTTCAGACATTTTTGTAGAAAGTGTTTTCCAAAGTGGAACACACTTTCAGCGCATTGATGTCCTATTCGACCGTTATTATGAACACTCAATCAAGAGTGGCACACAGAAACGACGTGGGAAGGGCTTGGTGCCGATCCGAAGACCAATCGAGAGCAGAGACATACCTCTTGCTGCAAAGTGGGAAAATTTCATTGCTCATGAAGAAAACAAGGCAGATCTTGCTCGCTTTCTTTCACAACAGCTGATTTTGAGAGCACCATCCAAAAAGACCATAATTGCTGCAGGTGGTTTTAACAATGAAGAACAGGTTGAGGCTTCTAATACAAACATTGACACTGATGGTTTAGAAGCTAAACATGAAGAAGCCGACACGAGAGCAGTTCTTCACTGCATTAAAAGTAAATCAACAAGCATTGTTGTCTCGTCAAGAGACACCGATATCTTGGTGCTGCTGGTTGCTAACTTCCACTTGATGTCATGTCAGCAACTGTGGATGAAAGCAGGAACAGCAAGAAAAAGGAAGTATATCCCAGTCCATGCCATTGTGAAAAAACTGCAGATGAAACCGCAAGTTCTCCAACTGCTTCCAGCTTTCCATGCTCTGACTGGAAGTGACTCAACCTCATACATTGCTGGGCATACTAAGAAGAAATGCTGGGATGTGTTTTTGCAGCATAACTGTCTGCTGAATGGGCTTGGTGCTGACACTGTTCTTACTGACCACACAGTACAGGCTGCTGAAGTCTTTTTCTGCAAAGTGTATGGTGCAATGAATGCTGACAACATTAATGAAGTTCGATCCAGCATGTTCGTCAAAGGCATGTCAATAGAAAGATTACCACCAACGAGAGATTCTCTCTCTTTTCACATTCAGCGCTCTCATTACCAGGCTTTAGTGTGGAGACAGGCACACCTTCAACACCCAGTTCTGCCTCCCCCTGAAACTATGGGGTGGAAGATGGAAGGGACCTCACTTATTTCTCAGCTCTCATCACTGCCCCACATTCCAGATACTTGTGAGGAGTTGATCACCTGTACCTGCACCACTGGATGTAAGACAGCACGGTGCAGCTGCAAGCCTAGCCCATGTATAGCATCTTGTAAATACAGGAAGTCCAGTGACACCTGCATGAATCATATCTTACTTGAGGAACTTTAACATTAATAGTTTTGCTTAATAATTATACAGAATGACAATGTGAAGCTGTGGCACCCAAGTTACTGATTGGTTTATGTAGCGACGATCTACTGATGAGCCTATATATGTGTGCGCGTGTATGATTACGTACCTATATGTATTTATTCATGCCTTCGTATTCAGAATGATTTGTTCCACAATTTTTCGTTTGTTCCCATTGGGAGACCGCTTTTCCTCTAAACGTGTCTTCTCCCCTTTTCTTTGTGAACGAAACTTTTCTGTTCGTTCAGGCCTTCGCTTGTTTTTACTCGTCCGTAAGCTTACTGTATCGGTCTAAGAAATCGTTTAACTCTTTTTTTCTTTCTTTTTTTCTAACAGATTCCTTCCTCCATTTTCATTTCACAAATAATAATAATGTTCAATTTTCCTTTGTTATTGTTGTACTGCACAGGATTTTGTGTTAGTTAATTTTTTGTCTTAGCCACTTTTTTTTTTTTTTTTTTTTAAGAGGAACCATGGGGCAGGGTGTAACCTTTAGGGGTGACTGGAGCCAGAAAGGAGACAGTGAGAGACAAACTTTCAAAAGACGTCTACGAGTGACCATATCCTCCACCAGCTGGAGTTATCGCCTCGAGCCGGCACAACCCTTAGTATTACATTACAAACTGACGTGAGTATTCATCGCTTCCACCTGCTGGAGCTATCGCCACAAGCTGGCGCAACCCTTAGTATTACGTTACAAGCTGACGTGAATATTAATCACCTCCACCAGCTGGAATTATCGCCACAAGCTGGCACAATCCTCATGGTAAAGTCACAAGTTGACGTAAGTATTCATCACCTAGATTACTTCTATTAGTTCTAGAAAATCTGCCCAAAACGGAACCGGAGCCAAGTCGTCGGAGCCACTTTTTCTCCTCCTCCCCCTTCGTCTGCTGCCCAGAATTCACACAACCTAGCCCCATACCGGGATTGGATTTATCCTGCGCTTGGAGCCACGGGATTCCGGTCTTACTTACCCGACGAATCCACCTTCCGGGGATCTCCAGCCTGCTTCCTCCGTCACCTCGTTACAAGACAATTTTCAATCTTTTATGAAATCTCTTGTTAACTCCATTAAGAATTATATATATATTATTTGTTCATACATACTATTTTCTTGTTCCTCCTTTCTATACTTTGTACCTCATCCATATTGCGACCGAGTGGTCCTCGATCATGACAGAACTGGCGCCCAGAACTCTGTATAAGTACATATCATTGTGAATTTTACTTGTTACCCTAAATTGCTCCAGTGGGTCTATGATGACCTAGTATTATTTCAATCTCCTCCCACTGTGTCTATCCGAGCCTCGCGACGATTCAACTCGTCGCCGTCACAGTTTATATTATTTACAAGTAATTACACATTATTTGAATTTTTGAGCATGTATGAGTGTTTGAGCGTCTTTGTGTGTGTTGCTGTTGTTTGCAAAGGAATACCCATTTCACTGAATGTTGATTTTTTTTTTTTTTATGTTCCTTACAAGTAATAAATAAACAAGATGGTCTTTTTTTTGTGATTTCTGAAAAAAATAATAATCCTTACAGTTTGGCATACGCCAGATATGAATTCAGCACCCATAAACCATTCAGAAACAAAACACAGAATGCTTTTCCGCAAAAATGCCTACTGCATGTCATCTAGACTGCTTTTTCCATTTTGTTTCCTGAGTATTCTCAAATTGGTGGTCTTCGGATCGGTATCGGTACGCGAGCCATCAGTTACCGGTACGCGGCCAGTGTCCAGGCCATGTATTAAACTGCTGGTTATTTTCTATTACTTTATTCATATGTTTTGATATTGTATTATTTGTTTACAAAACAAATAGAAGATAAAAATATTATCAACTTTTATTATATTCATTATATATATATCGTTTCCAGTATAAATTAAAATTATTACGAAATATTACCGGTACGTGTCACATGAAAAAAAAAAGTGCCGGTCCGCCACATCAAATAGTTTGAGAATAACTTAAAGCGTTTGATCTAGGACATTTAAATTCAAGCTATGCTCCATCATTCACAATCTAATTTATTTAGCTATGCAATAGTATAATCCAAATTATTCTATTTATTTCTTCATTTCTTGTCAAATGTTTATCTGAAGGAAAATGTGTTATTTCTTTTTTCACCGCGTTATAATTAATTAAAATTTAAACTACGCTACATCACTCGAAAACTAATTCACTCAACCACATGATGGCATAATTCAAATTATTCTATTTTTGTTAGTTCTATTTACAAATATTTTTAAAGGAAAATATTAAAATTTTGCCTTTCGTCTTGTCTTTTTAAATCTTATTCTGTTAATCTTTTTAACACAGTAAGAATCACTCTTTAGCTACAAAACTAGACCAACCTCAACCCTTTACGATGAAAATAGGGGTGTTATAAACTATAATATATTTATGCTTAATATGTTTGTTTTCCCATGTTTCACCACTTTCATTTTTCTCTACTTTTGACAATATACAGAAAATTATTGGAAACATCATACAACACGTTTAATTGCTGTTTCAATTATTTCCATCACTGACCATGAACTATTCTACATTGGACTATTTGAGATGTACGCCGTCTTACCTCTCGTGGGACAAGAATGGTTAATGAGATTGCATATTGTCTACTTTATGTGTTGATTTGTTTTATTGTGGGGGGTTGTCATTATACTTTTCTTGGTGTTTGACTTGTTTATGTTTCTTAGTGTTGGTTTAGAATGAAAGCCACTGAGTCTTCGGGGGGTTGTGTATCTGATGATACATTTCGGCAGGGAAGATCTTTTGCTTCTTGTGTCTTAATACTGTGATTTGTACTTAAGAGGTGTGTTGTCCTTGATAGTATGCGTTAAAAAAAAAACATTTTGCCTATATATTGTCAAAATACACAGGGATATTTTTGGTATGGAATTACTGATATCTACATTTCTGAGAATTATATGTTTATATAGAGCTTGGTATTATGTATTGAATTTTATATTGTCATATATACTTAATGTCTCGTTTATTTGTATGCAGCTATTGGCTCATAAATGCAGTTATTTATGTTGATCAATGTAGAAAAAGAAAGTTGACTGTGAATTCAATTATGTAAGTATTTAATACTTTTCATAAGAATATAAGAATGAAGGAGACTGCAAGAGACCATAAGGCTGACGAGTTAAACACCATATGAGGACGGAGCCTTTATTTGTACGACGTTTCGCTTATTACAGCTTTTTCAAGTACAAGTTGAGATGCATATGCTTGAGATTAAATAAGGGGAAAGGAGGGAACGGGGAGAAAAAAGAAGAAGGGGAGGGAAGAAAGAGGAGGAGGAGGAGGAGGAGGAAAAGGAGGGGGAGGAGAGGAGGAGGAGAAGGGGGGATTGAACACTGCGAGAGGTTGAGAATGCTGGCCCAAACGTCCGTGGGCGAAATGTTCACAAAGGGTGGTTTAAATATTTAAAAATTTTGCTGGCCATGGGTATTAGGGGAATTATGTGAGGCGAGATGTTAAACATGCCCCTGTTTTGTTCAATAGTGTTCGTTCCTTGAATGATCGCTGCTTCTAAACACTTCCTGCGGATTTTGTCTGGTTCTCGTATCAGCAGATCTGCATTCTTCCAGTCCATAAGATGGTTTTCCTTGTTTTTATGTGTCACACATGCATTGGTGGTGACATCATGCCTGACGTCGTTACGGTGTTCACGTATTCGTGTGTTCAGGTCGCGTGACGTTTCTCCGATGTAAACGGAGAAACGTAATCTCAAGCATATGCATCTCAACTTGTACTTGAAAAAGCTGTAATAAGCGAAAGGTCGTACAAATAAAGGCTCCGTCCTCATATGGTGTTTAACTCGTCAGTCTTGTCGGCAACTGCCACTTTTATGAAAAAGATACCATAAGGCCTACACTAGGAAGTTCCATGTCCATTGCCACCTGTCATCCCCATCCATAAAGTTACAAAAGATTACAAAAAATTACAAAAGAGTAGCATGCCGACAAAAGACTTTTTGGTCCATTACTATATCGGATGTAAATATATATATATATGTATATATATATATATATATATATATATATATATATATATATATATATATGATAACAATGATAGGTAAATAAATAGATTAATGAATAAACACATAGTATAATAATATAAATAATAATGAATAAGATAAGTAAATAAATAAACAGGTAAAGTTAGATAATAAACAAACAGGTAAATAGTAAATAGTAATAAATTGACAGATAGATAATAGTAAATGATAATCAAAGAAATAATAATAAACAGACAAATAATAACAAACAAATTAATAAATGATATAAGATAAATAGCAGGCATTACACCACCTTGCTTAAGTGTTCATTTAAACGTATCTTAAAGTTTCGAACTTAACTACATTGTACTGCCGCTTCAGGAAGTTTATTCCATTCCTTAATTACACGGTTGGCGAAGTCATTTCTGCCCACTTCCAAATTAAATCTATTTCCTGACACTTTGAGACCTTTATTTATTGTCGGATTCTCATTCAGTATGATAATTTTGTCACTTTCGATGTTATCAATTCCCTTTAGAATCTTAAAAACCTGTATCAAGTTACCTCTGAGTCTAGGCTTTTTAGGGAAAACAGATTCATATGTTTTGGTCAATATTCGTATGATTTAGTTTTAATATTTAGAATCAGTTTTGTGGCTCGCCGTTGTACTTTTCCAATCTGTCGATGTCTTTAATGAGATTGGGTGACCATATGGAAACAGCATATTCCAAATATGGACAAACTAACAATCTATATAGCTTGTTAATGAGAGATGGACTTGTGAAGTCAAAAGATCGCTCAATCAGTCCTAGAAGCTCATTTTCTTTCTCAGAGGCTGAAATACACTGCTTAGGTGATTTGAGATTGTTACTGATAATTACGCTGAGATCTTTTTCAGCATCCACTTTTGATAATGAATTTCCAAATAACTTGTAGTCCTACTTACTGTTATTTTTACGTAGGTGCATAACTTTGCATTTACTTGTGTTAGATTTCATTAGCCACTTTGCAGACCATTGCTGCAATATATCTAAATATTCTTGAATATCTAATTTATTTAAGTGATCATTTGCTTTTCCGCACAGATTTGTATCATCAGCAAATTTGGAGACAATAGATTCCAGTCCGTGGTCTATACAATTTATGTATACTATGAATAAAAGTGACCCAAAAACAGAACCCTGAGGAACTCCACTCGTAACATTTTTCCATCTAGAAGTTTTGCCATTTAGAACAACTCTCCGTTTTCGATCGTTCAACAAGTTACTAGTCCAACTTGATAGGCTACCACTCATTCCGTGTGAAGCTAAGTTAGTTAGTAGTCTTTCGTGAGGGACGGTATCAAAAGCCTTTGCAAAGTCTAGATATATCAAATCTATATTGTTTCTTTTGTCATAATTCGAGATGACTGTGTTGTAGAATTCGAGTAAGTCACGCAGGGACGTTTCCGTCTGAATCCATGCTGGCTATCATTTATCAAACAGCAGAGATTGCATCTCTGATGATATTTCCCTTTATTTTTCCTACGATTCAAGTCAAGTTCATAGGCCTTTAGTTATCTGGTTTCTTTTTGTCACCTTTTTTTAATACGGGATTAACGTTAGATAGCTTCCATTCTCTTAGGACATCTCCGAATAATGATGGATTTCTTGAAAATAATTTCTAATGGAAGAAAATTCTCTCATTTATTCAGAGAGTGTAAGTTAAGGTCCCTAAACCTATCCTCGCAAGGTAAAATCCAGAGGTCATCTAAAAATTTTGTCATTCTCTTCTGTATTGATTCTAGTGAACTGATATCTATTCTATAGGACAGAGACCAAAACTGTGCCGCATAGTCAAGGATGGGTCTAACTAACGTCACGCAGAGTTTGATAATTACCTCTGCACTTTTATTTGTAACGACCTATCAGTGAAACCTAATGCTCTCGTAGCTTTGTTCCTGGCGCTAATGCACTGTTTCCTTGATTTAAACTCAGGATTCACTAGATCTTCCAAGTCTCTCGCACTCAGTATTCTTTAAAAAAAAAAAAAAAAAAATTATCAAAGCTATACCTGTTTTTTGGGTTGCGGAAACCTACGTTTAACACGCTGCACTTTGAGATATTGAAATTCATTTGTCATTTCACCAACCATATGAACAATTTGTTAAGATCCTCTTGCAGAATCTCGGTGTCTTTTCCTGACCTAAATAGATGTCCTATTTTACTATCGTCCGCAAACTTACTAACATCACTATTAATCCCATTGTCCTAGTCGTTTATATACTTAATGAACAATAAGGGACCCAAAACCGAGTCCTGGGAACCCAACTAGAAGCACTCCCCTATTTGGATTTTACACATTTTATGGTGACCTGCTGTTCTCTGTCACTGATCCAAGTTCTAATCCATTCAAACACTTTTCCTCCTATGCTACGGGTTTTGAATTTATTTACATCTGTGTATGTTGGCTCTTATTCACTCTTTTACTTATTAATTATTGTAATTCCTTTTCTATTCAAATGCTTATTGTTTAGTGTATATAGGTGTGCATATTTGATTCTTGTTTGTATATCTCTATTGTTTAATATGTGTAATAATTTCTTTCTGTTTTCCTTATGCAAGCTGTTATAACTTTAGTTATTTATATATTTTGATTATTAGAATTGCTTCTATCTATGGTTTTATATATATATATATACATATATATATCTTTGTGAAGTTATATGTATACACGATTTTTCATATATATATATATATATTCTATTTCTATATATATATATATATATATATGTATATATATATATATATATATATATATATGAATGAGACTTACGGGATTGATGAGCTGATAGGTTTCTCCTGACTGTGGGTCGAGACGGTAAACTGAAGTAGTCGATTCGTAGGTGATGCAAGCTTGTCGCCCTATATACTGAGAGCGATTTTTTATGAGCAGGTTGCAGTTGGTGGTGATGACTCACAGGCGGAGGGAGGAGGTGGACGGGTGGAAGTGGTTAGAGTTTGGTTGTTTATTTTATTCATTTATTCATTTATTCATTTATTCATTTATTCATTTATTCATTTATTCATTTATTCATTTATTCATTTATTCATTTATTCATTTATTCATTTATTCATTTATTCATTTATTCATTTATTCATTTATTCATTTATTCACTTATTCATTTATTCATTTATTAATTTATTCATTTATTCATTTATTCATTTATTCATTTATTCATTTATTCATTTATTCATTTATTCATTTAT
>NC_134816.1:19842210-19852210 GCF_046742065.1 Oratosquilla oratoria | reverse complement strand
TCCCTTTAGAATTTTAAAGGCCTGTATCAAGTCACCTCTGAGTCTACGCTTTTTTAGGGAAAACAGATTCATATGTTTTAGTCGATTTTCGTAGGATTTATTTGTTACATTTGGAATAAGTTTTGCGACTCGCCGATGTACTTTTTCCAGTCTGTCAATGTCTTTAATGAGATTCGGTGACCATACGGAAACAGCATATTCCAAATGTGGACGAACTAACGATTTATATAGCTTGTTAATGAGTGATGGACTTTTGAAATCAAAAGATCGCGCAATCAGTCCTAGAATCTTATTTGCTTTCTCAGAGGCTGAAATACACTGCTTGGTTGATTTGAGATCGTTACTGATAATTACGCCGAGATCTTTTTCACTATCCACTTTTGTTAACGAATTTCCAAATAACTTGTAATCGCACGTACTGTTATTCTTACTTATATGCATTACCTTGCATTTACTTGTGTTAGATTTCATTAGCCATTTTTCAGACCATTGCTGTAATTTATCTAAATCTTCTTGAATATCTAATTGATTTAAGTGATCATTTGCCATTCCGCACAGTTTTGTACCATCAGCAAATTTGGAAACAGTAGATTTTAGTCCATGGTCTATATCATTTATATATACTACGAATAGAAGTGGCCCAAGAACGGAACCTTGAGGAACTCCACTTGTAAAAAAATTTCATCTAGAAGTTTTTCCATTTAAAACAACTCTCTGTTTTCGATCATTCAACCAATTACTAGTCCAACTTAATAGGCTACCACTTATTCCGTGTGAAGCTAATTAAGTAAGTAGTCTTTCGTATGAGACGGTATCAAAAGCTTTTGCAAAGTCTAGATATATCAAATCTGTATTGTTTCTTTTGTCATAATTCGAGATAACTGTGTTGTAGAATTCGAGTAAGTTAGTCGCGCAAGAACGTTTCCGTCTGAAACCATGCTTGCTATCATTTATCAAACGGTTACTTTCTAAATGATGTTCGATAACATCTCTGATGATAGTTTCCATTATTTTTCCTACGATTGAAGTCAAACTTATAGGCCTATAGTTATTTGGTTTCTTTTTGTCACCCTTTTTGAATATGGGAGTAACGTTAGCTAGCTTCCATTCTCTTGGGACATCTCTGGATATGAAGGTTTGACTAATTTTTTACAAAATAAGTTTCATGCAATAAACACAAGCTACAAACCAGAAAAATGGGGTTATTTCTCTAAAATATGTTGTCATAGATAGGCTCTGAGCAACAGAACATCGAGGGTACTCTGGTGAACATTCTATGGTTTGTGAACTGGTATGTCTGCTTTGCTCAGCTAATCAATATCTACAAGATTGTATGTTTTACATATGAGCTACACTTCTTTCTTTTTGAAAAACAAGATGTTACTAGTTATTGTATGGGAGAAGGTATATTGGGAGGTGGGCGAGTTACTTGTTAGTCATTGCTGATTGATAGAAATAATACATGAAATGTCGTTGGTAGTGCCACTATGGCAGTCGTAAGACATCAGTTACCATTTGTAGCTGTATTAGGTATAATAGGAAACCTATTTAGTAGAACATGAAACTGTGAAATACTGAATATTTCTAAGAGTATTTTCATTCAAATGTACTATTGATGACATTTATCATTGTAATTAGGAAGAAGATTCCTTCATGGTTCTTGAACTGGACGACATTGTTCGCAAAGTGGGGCGCTGGAGACGCCTTCTTCCTCGAGTGGATCTTTTCTACGGTAAATAGATTGAACCTCATTTTCTTTTGTTAAACCTTATGCATCGACTCTTGACAAGGTCAGTGCACATTCTGCCAAGTCAACTTTAATACATGCCTCGCTCTCTCTTATTTTCCATTTATATGCTATTTGAAATTGTTTTTATGTTCTGTATATAGTAAGGGAATCTGTATAGTACAATGCTTATCACTTTTTAGGATTATAACAACGATCTGAATAAACTTTATTACACGTGATATCATTTTTTTTTTTTTTTTTTTTTTTTTCATGTTGCCACGCAGAGGTCTCACAAGTGAGAGAAGTGGGATGGGGGAAGGGTAATCGTTATAATCCTAAAACGTGATACTCGTTGTACCATACAATTTATTTTACTATATGCAGAATATAAAAAATCAAATAGCACATAGATGGAAAATAATAGAGAGAAAGAGAGAGAGAGAGAGAGAGAGAGAGAGAGAGAGAGAGAGAGAGAGAGAGAGAGAGAGAGAGAGAGAGAGAGGGGGGGGGGCATGTACTAAGGATGATTTTTCAGAATGGCTAGTAGTAAATCACGACTTATTCTCCCTGAAGGGACGCCTTGTAGCGCACAGACTACAGCAAGCGTTGATATAAATGAGATTTCCACTCACTGTGTAACTGAAAAACGACAGTTTCATGTTTTTATTCAGGTACAATGACTGCATGCCAACAAGTATCAAGGAACACTTACTTTCTCAAATCCACGATTTCTGTTAGTGTAGAAAATTAATAGGTTTTCACCTGATCCTGTTTTCTTTCTATTCATATGAAAAATTCCTTCCTGTATGCAATAACCTATCTAATGTTTATGTTAAATTAATGTTGATATCAGACTGTTTAGGGCCCAAAAACAGAGTATGGTGTATGATACAAAATTGACTAAACTTTAGGCAATTAAGTATCATACAACGATGATCTGATGAAATTAGGGTACTCCTATTAACCTGTTTCTACTTCAGCGGTAAAATGCAACCCAGAACGTGCCATAATAAACACACTTGTGAGCCTTGGATGTGGATTTGACGACTGTGCATCAAAGGTTTGTATCCTTCTATAATTCTGTCATAACATTCCATCTAAAGGATGTAATAAACTTATCCCCATAGGTTCCTACCATCTATGAGTGTATTTCTGTCCTTTTTTATGAAGCTGGCTGCACCAATCCCCATTTCTCATACAACAGTCAATTTTGGAAGGAAATTTACCTTCTCCGTCCCACATACTACACAAAAAGCAAAACACAAAGGCTCATATCATTAACTGTCACTGGAAATATTTAAGGACCTTTATCTCCTATTTGCGCCCCCTGCCAGTGTGGCCTTCTCCCTCGACACTCCAGACCATTTTCCAGAGGATGATTCTTTAATTTTGCAGCACCCTTTCTAAAGGAATGTGATCAACTTTTATCCAAGTTTATCTTTTCATATTTTTCTCTTGTTTTGAAAGCTAAAAAATTCAGACATGAACATAGATGCCTGCTACTCGTGTTAGTAGCTCTCTAATGTGAATCCCTGTATTTCGATTTCAGAGTGAGATAAGATGTGTCTTGGATGCTGGCGCAAAGAGCTCTCGTGTCGTCTTTGCTAACCCTGTTAAGCGGACCTCACATCTTCATTATGCAGCGAAGACTGGCGTTGAGCTCCTCACATTCGACAATCTAGATGAACTACACAAGATTAAAGAGACCTATCCTAATGCCAAGTAATTCTTCTTACTAGTTCTAGTTATCACGAGACATTCCTTTAGGGCATACCTAGGGCAGGGATGGGTAACCTTTTTAAGTGCGTGTGCTAAAATCAGCCAAACCTTTGATACAAAATTTTCTCGCATGCCTACTTAGTGGAATTATAGGCTTACATACACTATTCTTGGCGTTTTGGTAGGCTCTTGCTACGTGTTCGATGTGATGACAAAGATGCCACGTTTGTCCTCGGAAACAAATTCGGCGCTGAACCTGAAGAAACTGGAAACCTCCTGCGAGAAGCCAAAGACCTGGGTCTCAACCTGATCGGGGTGGCCTTCCACGTAGGCTCCATGTGCAAGCGCCCAACGGTTTACAGTGAAGCAATTACTACCGCACGGAGAGTCTTCGATGAGGCTATGGCGATAGGGTTCAGTCCCTATCTGTTGGACATTGGTGGAGGTTTCAGCGGGGGAAAAGACAACAAGTTTAAAGAGATATCCGAGGTGGTTAATCATCAGTTGGATCTTCTTTTTCCAGAAGATGGGATCACAAAGGTTGGTGACGTGGGTTATTGCTAAGCCGGTCAGCGCTCCCCCCTCCCCTATTAATCATCTCTCAGGTTAGCGTTGGGTTCCCTGGCGGGCATGGTGCCTATGATACAAAAAAAAAAAAACGACCACTATCTTAAACAACGCACATGTAATAAAACCTTACGTGACGTGGCCCAAAAACGCCGGACCCCTTTCCGTTTTTGCTCAAACTCACTATGGTTTTATGAAAACTGACAATTTGAGAAAACACCGCACTTTATAGTAAGTAGATACTGTAATTTCTTTTATAACCTGTTTATTAATAATGTAATCAAGGTAACCGAAATGATTAGTGCGAAAATTTGTTTCCTCGAGTGTTAAAGAAATAATTTATGTCATATAACATGGTGCTCCTATGACGCATTTCTACTATTGGGGATACTCTTAGACTTATTTAACGCATAAATGAATGTCTTTTATAGTTAGGCAAACTACCTTTCTATGCATTAATCAGCAATGTATTTTGTACACCTTGTGGTTTATGCACAACATACATTTGCCTTTATTTTTTATGAAGTAATTCAATAAATCCATCCTTTCATAATGCGTTCGGCTTTCGTAGCCACTAAGCTTCCTGTGCCAAATAATACGGCCATGATATTTCCCTGCAAGGAGAGTTGGGACGTCTCCTCTTTCCGTATTTTACCTCTAAGTACAGCTGAGGCATAAGTATACTTGGATATGGCCGATCTACTTTGTAAGGGTGACTGGTTGGTCTTGTTGGTGAGTTTGATAAGAAATCCAATGTTTCTACAGATCATTGGCGAACCAGGTCGCTACGTCGTGGACTCCTCCTGCACACTGGTAACCCAGGTCACGGGCCGAAGGAAGAAAAAGGACCCGATTCGCCAAACGGAGTCCATGGAGTATTACATCAACGATGGAAAAAATGGATGCTTTAGATATCCCATTAGATCACTACCAGTTTCTATTTCATGTGGGGTATGTAATAGTTCGGCTTATGGTCATAGTAAAGAGAAATAATTTTTTTTTTTACAATTATTTACATTTCAGGTAATCAGGGGGAAATTGATATGTAGGATTGATAATAGCTCTCCATAATTCACATTGTGTTTATGTGTGTTTGAGTACGTGCATAAACGCGTTTGTGTGTTTGTGTGGATATTTATGTGTGCATTTCAATCACTGTCACCTTATGGACAGTATCGTGCCGTTGCTAAAAAATAGTTTAGTTTCAGATTGTTAGGCTACTAGTAGGGGAATGTTCTATGGTAAGGGTAATCCTAGTTGAGAGTAGGAAAAATGGAAATACTATTACATCATGGAAAGGTTTGATGGTGACTATTTATTCTTTCAGTATCAAGCGTTACCTCACTCTGTGTTGATATTCCTAATAGGAATATTTGTATGTGCGCTGTGTGTGTGCGCGCGTGTATGTGTGTGTGTGTGTGTGTGTGTGTGTGTGTGTGTGTGTGTGTGTGTGTGTGTGTGTGTGTGTGTGTGTGTGTGTGCACACGCTCACGTATTAATGGAAAACATATCAATTTTGCAATACAATTAGTCTACACTGATAAGGAGATTTAAACTATTCTGCACAGTGTTGCCTACCGGGAAATAAGGTTTCAACACTAAAAGTAGATAAATACTTTGTGATTGATTTGGTTTAACTTCGCGAAATCCCTCTATTAGAAGGCTAGGACGGTACCACTTACAGAGGACTCTGTAGAGAGGGATTTGATCAACCATAGCCATGGTCCAACTCACTGGCGGCTATGTTCGGACTGTCACCACCTCAACCTTCGCTGCATGTAACCCGCTCGGCCAGCCAGCCAGCATCTGTAGATTAACCAAATCTTTGCACCTTTTTCTAGGCGAAGAAACGAGAGGAGGTGCCAACAACCATATTTGGTCAGACATGCGACGGTCAGGACGTGGTGTGCAAAGACGTGGCACTTCCCATAATGCAAGTCGGGGAATGGCTGATGTGGGAGGATATGGGAGCCTACTCACTTTCGAATACTTCATACTTTAATGGCTTCGAACCCGCTCAGGTCTTTCCAACCATGTCAGCAAAATATTTGGTAAGTGTTTTGCAGATCTAATCAGATAGTGCACCGAATGATGTCCTTGAAATCGTGAAGCTAGAATTTCTTTGGAGAATTCTACCTTCCCCTCACAAGACCCTCACTTCGATGACATCTACTTGGACAGTCTTTGGAGGCCTTCATTGTGTAGATGAAATTAACTTTAACGGGTGGTTAGATATTACACGTAATTCCTGGGATAAATGATTATCTGTGAGACCACGGAAATTCACTGACGACTAAGTAGGTTCTCATTACTGATCGACGACTTATATGTTAACGACCTTTCCTGTATATACTAAATTGGCGGCACACTAGGCTTTTATCGCTAGCATGCTCCTTGTTTTTGCTACTTCACTTGAGTAGAAACGACTTCGATTACGATTTTTTTTTCAAATATTCCAAATGTCAAATTACTCTTGCGTCATATATTGAGAAGCTGAATGAAGAATTAAAAGAAGTTAAACCCATATAAATACTAGAAACATTGCTGACATGTACTTACGGAAGTCTAGAATATTGTAACGGAAGTCGTTTCTACTCAAACGAAGTAATAAAAGCAAGTAGCATGCTAGCCTAGTGTGCTGCCACCTTTAGTAACTAATGATTTCATATGTTTTGATCCACCTAATTTTCTTTCAGGATTCTAATCCTTTTAGATAGATACCCATGGAAATCATCGCAAGTTCAGTTTATGGACGCCATCCATTGTAACATTGCACAATAGTGAAAGAAATCTGCACGAACGCTCACACATATTACCACTCCACTTCTGCAAAACAAAAGACTAGTGTTAAAATGGTGTGGGATCTTTGCATCTTATCAAACCACTGAAAAGAGGTCCAAAAATTTAATGTCAATTAACACTGATTTACTACCTTTGAATTTTATGTTGGGGACGTTGATAACATGAAAGAGGTGGTGCTACGTAAATTATAATTGATCTAATTGATTTCGTCCCGTTCTATTCACATTGTTGTATAAGATGAGAACCCTTGGCACATTCATGTTATTTGTTTGGTTCATTTTCAATTTATGAGTATTCTCCTTGAATTTTCTTCGTGTCATGTTTCTGCTTCTTTGAATCTGTGGTTATGTTTTCAAATTAGCTTAACTCTTCCCGTGCCCTGTGGGTTTTTTCTTTTTCCTCTGGCTGCCAACAGGCTACCTTATCCGTTTCCAATTGCTTCGGCTGTTGCTTAAGAATTATGGATTCGAAATCAACTCAATAAAAAGTGGTGTGAATATTTATATCCTTGAGATAAAATGAATATATTCATTTTCAGATACCTAGATATATCAATAGTTTTTAAGCAACGATTAGTACTTCAGTAACATATTCTTTTAGAATACAATATTTATATGGACAATTTACTATAACAACGAAGTGTGCATTGTCAGCCTTAAAGTTGTAATATTACACTGGGTAACAGCCAAAAAATCGTCAGGGGTTTCTCAGCTGATTTGGACTAATTTTGGTGTTCTGAGTCCGAATATCACATTGGTTTTGCTCAATCAGGTCAACTTTTTGACGAGCTATACATATGATAATTTGAAGGGTTTTGAGTTCAATCCTATTTTTCTTGAAGAATATAGCGAATTATTCATATATAAATGGTTGCTTCTGGTGTGTTTCTGTTTGAAATTGACTAATTGACTTATTTCTTTCTTTTCAGGGTATTGATATGGCTTCGGCGCGACGGTCATGCAGGAATACACGCTGTCAATGCACAGGAAGAGCATCACAAGCTTTGTGAAGCGCGCATACCAGGCTTACTTTCAAGTCAAGCTGGGTGACCAAGATAAGTCCTGGGCACCGCACACGGTGTGCATGACGTGCGTGGAATACCTCCGGCGGTGGACGAAGGGCACGAAAACTTCACTGAAGTTTGGGATTCCGATGGTTTGGAGGGAGCCGTCTGACCATGAATCGGATTGTTACTTCTGCGCCATCAATACTACTGGCATCAACCGGAAGAATCGGAGCAGCCTCCAGTACCCCGACCTTCCATCTGCCCGCCGTCCAGTTGCTCACTGCGAAGAACTTCCTGTACCAGCGTGCAGAGAGCTTCCTGACAGCGACGACGAGGCCACCACTGCATATGAGGGAGGAGATACAGAAGAAGAGTATGAAACACAAGATGGTCTGCAGCCCTTTTCACAATGTGAGCTTAATGATCTGGTTCGGGATCTCAGCTTGTCGAAGACTTCCGCCGAGCTGTTGGCCTCCAGACTCAAAGAGAAAAATCTACTCGGCGAGGACGCGCGTATCACGTTCTTTCGTAGAAGGCATCAGGACTACATGGGCTACTTCTGCCAGGAGGAAGACCTCGTGTACTGCCGAGATGTCGCCGGTCTTCTTGTTAAACTCGGCGACTCTTCATAGACAGTAGCAAGCGCTCTTTGAAGAGTGTGCTCATCCACAATGGGAACGAGTTCGCCTCAATTCCTCTTGCGCACTCCACAACTCTCAAAGAGAAATATGAAGCAGTCAAGTACGTGCTCGACAAAATCCAATATGAGCAGCACCAATGGCTCATCTGCGTCGACCTTAAGATGGTGAACTTTCTACTTGGTCAGCAGTCCGGGTACACAAAGTACCCATGCTTTATATGTAAGTGGGACAGTCGAGACAGAGCCCAGCACTATGTGAAGAAAGAGTGGCCGGCGCGAGAGCAGTTAGTACCTGGGGCGAGCAACATCATAAACGAACCTCTTGTTGACCGGGAAAAGATTTTGTTCCCACCGCTTCACATCAAGCTTGGGTTAATGAAACAGTTCACGCGCGCTCTGGACAAGGATGGGAGGTGCTTCAACTACCTGTGGCGAGCCTTCCCTGGAGTGACCATTGAGAAGCTGAAGGCCGGCATTTTCGATGGCCCACAGATACGGCAGCTCATCAAGGACACAGAGTTCGAAAACTCCATGAACACGCTAGAGTGCGCCGCCTGGAGGTCGTTTGTGCAGGTGGTGAACAACTTCCTGGGGAACAAGAAGGCAGCAAACCACGCCACACTCATCAACAGCATGATAAAGAACTTCCAAAACCTCGGGTGTTTGATGAGTATAAAGATGCATTTCCTGTTCTCACACATGGAGAAGTTTCCTGAAAACCTTGGTGCGGTCAGCGACGAGCAGGGAGAAAGGTTCCATCAGGACATGCGTCAAATGGAGGAGAGGTACCAGGGGAGGTGGGACGCAGTCATGCTCGCGGACTACTGCTGGTCGCTGAAGAGAGACAACCCAGCAGCTGCTCACACACGGAATTCTAGGAAACGGCGAT
Organism: Oratosquilla oratoria; assembly: GCF_046742065.1. Classification (NCBI taxonomy): domain Eukaryota; kingdom Metazoa; phylum Arthropoda; class Malacostraca; order Stomatopoda; family Squillidae; genus Oratosquilla; species Oratosquilla oratoria. The sequence continues at coordinate 19,842,858 of NC_134816.1, read as the reverse complement.
TTACGCCGTGAACTCCGAACTTTTGTGTCACGTAACGCTCATGTACATGTATTAAGCTTATCAAATGTAATCGAGTATATAAAAAATGAATGAATTTGGATACGTTGACTTTTATTTCCCCAGGAAAACGGAAAAACCGAATTTTTATGATCCGCAGAAATTGGGTTTTTGGACGAAAAATCGTTTTTTTCTTAAATGTCTGTAGCGAACAATCCTGACCTGATTGAGAAAAACCAAGGGCATTTTCGGACTCAGAGCATCACAATTAGTCTAATTCCACTGGAAAACCCTGGACGATTTAAAAAAAAAAAAAAAAATTGTTACCCAGTGTTATTATCAATAAACCTATGATCATGATTGGCTATTATTTTCTCGTCTTCTGAGTCCATTTGGAATATTTTCAGATTGCCCTGAAATCCCAACAACCACCTGATTTTCCACCTCATATCTCCCAAGACTATAATCACCTGCCCTATATGCGTAAAGATCTGGGGTCTGGGATCCATATGAGGAAAGATTATAAACACCAGACTCAATTGGAAGGGATTATTATAACCGGAGTTTCGATTCCAGTCCAAGTATTATTATAGTTTTTATTTATTGTTTTATTATTAATATGATTTTTTTTTCGCATCCGACCTAGATATG
>NC_134816.1:19827210-19839710 GCF_046742065.1 Oratosquilla oratoria | reverse complement strand
CTGTAGGAGATACAACACCAAACCCGAGGGTTATTAAAGGACTATGCGTATGAAAGAAGACTTTCTCTTATTCCCTCCTGTACTTCATTCCACATACCTTGGGCAACGGACTGTGATATATATGTATATATATATATATATATATATATATATATATATACACACATATATATATATATATATACAAAAATATATCTATATATATATATATATATATATATATATATATATATATATGTATATATCAAATCAGCCATCTTGAGTCCACTGCTGAACAAAGGCCTCCTTCATAGTATTCCATGATTCATACGACAGCGCCAACCTCTGTCACGTCACTCCTCCAAACTTCTCGATTTCGTCTATCCACCTCCTGTCTGGTCTCCCTCTTCCACGCTTCCCATCTCTCAGCGTCCACTCAGTAACACACTTGCTCCATCGCTCATCGGTCGCCCGCACCAACTTGTCTGCCCAATTCCACTTACTCTTTTTCACCGCCTCCACAATATCTTTCACTCTAGTTTGCTCTCTCACCCAACTTGCTCTCTGTCTCTCAGCGTTATTCCCATCATTGATCTCTCCATTCTCCTCTGTGCAGTCCTTAACTTTGTTTACATCGCCTTCGTCAGTTTCCAAGTCTCACACCCGTAGATTATTGCTGGCAGAATGCATTGATTGTAAAGTTTACGTTTCAAACATAAAGGTAGAGAGCCTCTCAGGATTTTATTATATTTACCAAACACTTTCCAACCAATTGTAATACGTCTTTTTATTTCATTATCATGATCTTTTGCCACTTTCACCATCTGGCTTAAATAATTATACTCTTTAACTTCTCCAAGACTCTCACCATTGATTATATTCTCTTTACTTTGAACTTTCGTAATGAACATTTCTTTGATTTTGGTCTAGTTCATTTTTAAACCTACTTTGAGAATTTCCTTGTTCAGATCACTCAGCATATCTTGCAAATCTTCTGCTCTTTCCGAAATAAGAATAATGTCATCCGCAAATCTTGGGTAATTCAAATATTCGCCATTAATCTTCAAACCTTTTTCTTCCCAATTCAACCTTCTGAAAATCTCTTTCAAGCAAGCTGTAAATAATTTGGGTGAAATTGTACCGCATTGTCGTACTCATTTCTCGAATTTTATCTTTTTTGTATCTTTATGTAGTCGAATTACAGCGGTACCTTTGTCATAAATCTTTTCTAAAACCCTGACGATATGTTCATTTGTACCTTGTATATATATATATATATATATATATATATATATTTATATATATATACATATATATATATATATACATATATATATATATATATTATAAACATACATACATACATATGTATATATATGTATATATACATATGTATATATATATGTCGCATATATATATTTTTTCATATATATATATATATACATATATATATATATATATATATATATACATGGAGACCGTGGTGTAATATATATCTGAGTTCACTGTATGTAACTATCACACCCCTACAGACGATTCTTGGACGGGAATCGAAACTCCGGTTATAATAATCCCTTTCAATTGAGTCTGGTGTTTATTATCTTTCCCTATATGGATCTCATATCACAGATCTTTACGCATATAGGGCAGGTGATTATAGTCTTGGGAGATATGAGGTGAAAAATTAGGTGGTTGTTGGGATTTCAGGGCAATCTGAAAATATTCTAAAAATGGGACTCAGAAGACAAGAACCTAATAGCCAATCATGATCATAGATTTATTAGTAACAATATTACAACTTAAAGGCTGACAATGCACACTTTGTAGTTATAGTAAATTGTCTATTTATATATTGTATTCTAAAAGAATATGTTACTGGAGTACTAATCGTTGCCTAAAAACTATTGATATATCTTGGTATCTGAAAATGAATGTTAGTTTTATCTCTAGGATATAGATATTTACACCACTTTTTATTGACTTAATTTCGAATCCATAATTCTTAAGCTACAGCCGAAGCACTTGGAAACGGATAAGGTAGCCTGTTGGCAGCCAGAGGAAAAAGAAAAACCCCACAGGGCACGGGAAGAGTTAAGCTAATTTGAAAACATAACCACAGATTCAAAGAAGCAGAAACATGACACGAAGAAACGTCAAGGGGAATACTCATGAACTGAAAATGAACCAAACAGACAACATGAATTTGTCAAGGGTTCTCATCTTATACAACATTGTAAATAGAACGGGGCGCAATAAATTAGATCAATTATAATTTACGTAGCACCACCTCTTCCATTTTCTCAATATGTCCCCAACATGAAATTCAAAGGCAGTAAATCAGTGTTAATTGACATTTAAATTTTGGACCACTTTTCAGTGGTTTGATAAGATGCAAAGATCCCACACCATTTTAACACTAGTCTTTTGTTTTGGAGAAGTGCACTGGTAATCTGTGTCAGCGTTCGTGCAGATTTCTCTCACTATCGTGCAATATTACGATGGGTGACGTCCATAAACTGGACTTGCGATGATTTCTGTGGGTATCTATCTAAAGGATTAGAATCCTGAAAGAAAAATTAGGAGGATCAAGACAAATGAAATCATTAGTTACTAATGGTGGCAGCACACTAGGCTAACATGCTACTTGCTTTTTCTACTTCGTTTGACTAGAAACGACTTCCGTTACAATATTCTAGACTTCCGTAAGTACATCTCAACAATGTGTCTAATATTCATATGGGTTTAACTTCTTTTAATTCTTCATTCAGCTTCTCAATATATGACGCAAGAGTAATTTGACATTTGGAAGATTTGAAAAACAAAAAATCGTAATCGAAGTCGTTTCTACTCAAGTGAAGTAGAAAAAACAAGCAGCATGCTAGCGATAAAAGCCTAGTGTGCCGCCTCTTTAATATGTACAAGAAAGGTCGTTAACATACAAGTCGTCGATCAGCAATGAAAACCTACTGAGTCGTCAGTGAATTTCCGTGGTCTTACAGATAATCATTTATCCCAGGAATTACGTGTAATATTTAACCACCCGTTAAAGTTAATTTCATCTACACAATGAAGGCCTCCAAAGATTCTGTTCAAGTATATGTCATCGAAGTGAGGGTCTTGTGAGGGGAAGGTAGAATTCTCCAAAGAAATTCTAGCTTCACGATTTCAAGGGCATCATTCGGTACACTATCTGATTAGTTCTGCAAAACACTTACCAAATATTTTGCTGGCATGGTTGGAATGACCTGAGCGGGTTCGAAGCCATTAAAGTATGAAGTATTCGAAAGTGAATAGGCTCCCATATCCTCCCACATCAGCCATTCCCCGACTTGCATTATGGGAAGTGCCACGTCTTTGCACACCACGTCCTGACCGTCGCATGTCTGACCAAATATGGTAGTTGGCACCTCCTCTCGTTTCTTCGCCTAGAAAAAGGTGCAAAGATTCGGTTAATCTACAGTGCATTAGGATGCTGGCTGGCCGAGCGGGTTACTTGCGGCGAAGGTTGAGGTGGTGACAGTCCGAACATAGCCGCCAGTGAGTTGGACCATGGCTATGGTTGATCAAATCCCTCTCTACAGAGTCCTCAGTAAGTGGTACCGTCCTTGCCTTCTGATAGAGGGATTTCGCGAAGTTAAACCAAATCAATCACAAAGTATTTATCTACTTTTAGTGTTGAAACCTTATTTCCCGGTAGGCAACACTGTGCAGAATAGTTTAAATCTCCTTATCTGTGTAGACTAATTGTATTGCAAAATTGATATGTTTTCCATTAATACGTGAGCGCGTGCACACACACACACACACATACACGCGCGCACACATACAAATAATCCCATTAGGGATATCAACGCTAAGAGTGAGGTAGCGATTGATACAGAAAGAATAAATAGTCACCATCAAACCTTTCCATTATGTAATAGTATTTCCATTTTTCCCACTCTCAACTAGGATTACCCTTACCTTAGAACATTCCCCTACTAGCAGCCTAACAATCTGAAACTAAACTATTTTTCAGCAGCAGCACGATACTGTCCATTAGGCAACAATGATTCAAGAACACACATAAATATCCACATAAACACACAAACGCGTTCATGCACGTACTCAAGCACACATAACCACAGTCTGAATTATGGTGAGTTATTATTAATCCTACATATCAACATCCCTCAAATTATCTGAAATAAAAATAATTGTAAAATTATCTATTTCTCTTTACTATGACCCTAAGGCAAACTATTACATACCCGACATGAAATAGAAACTGGTAGTGATCTCATGGGTTCTTCAAAGCATCCATTTTTCCCATCGTTGATGTAATACTCCATGGACTCCGTTTGGCCAATCGGGTCCTTTTTCTTCCTTCGGCCCGTGACCTGGGTTACCAGTGTGCAGGAGGTGTCCACGACGTAGCGACCTGGTTCGCCAATGATCTGTAAAAACATTGGATTTCTTATCAAATTCACCAACAAGACCAACCAGTCATTCTTACAAAGTAGATCGGCCAAATCCAAGTATACTTATGCCTCAGCTCTTCTTGGGAGTAAAATACGGAAAAAGGAGACGTCCCAACTATCTATGCAGGGAAATATGATGGCTGTATTATTTAGCACAGAATGTTTAGTGGCTACAAAAGTCAGAAACATGAAATGATGAATTTATTAATTACTTCATAAAAAATAAAGGCAAATGTATGTTGTGCATAAACCACAAGGTGTACAAAATACATTGCTGATTAATGCATAGAAAGGTAGTTTGCCTAAATATAGAGTTTGTGTTACTCTATCTTTAGTAAGTATAGAAGTCTTTCATTTATGCGTTAAATAAGTCAAAGAGTATCCCCAATAGTAGAAATACGTCATAAGAGCACCATGTTATATGATATTAATTATTTGTTTAACACTCGAGGAAACAAATATTCTCACTGATCATTTCGGTTATCCTGATTACATTGTTAATAAACAGGTTATGAAAGAAATTAAATTATGTATTTAGATCTTTGGGACCAGAAACAACTCATCATTTTGGTACTTTTACCTGAGAGATGATAAAAAGGGGAGGGGAAACGCTGACCGGTCTATCAATAACCCACGTCACCAACCTTTGTGATTCCATCTTCTGGAAAAAGAAGATCCAACTGATGATTGACCACCTCGGATATCTCTACGAACTTGTTGTCTTTTCCCCCGCTGTACTTTTACCTGAGAGATGATAAAAAGGGGAGGGGGAACGCTGACCGGTCTATCAATAACCCACGTCACCAACCTTTGTGATGCCATCTTCTGGAAAAAGAAGATCCAACTGATGATTGACCACCTCGGATATCTCTACGAACTTGTTGTTCCTTCCCCCGCTGAAACCTCCACCAATGTCCAACAAATAGGGACTGAACCCTAACGCCATAGCCTCATCGAAGACTCTCCTTGCGATAGTAATTGCTTCACTGAAAACCGTTGGGCGCTTGCACATCGAGCCCACGTGGAAGGCCACCCCGATCAGGTTGAGACCCAGGTCTTTAGCTTCTCGCAGGAGGTTCCCAGTTTCCTCAGGTTCGGCACCGAATTTGTTTCCGAGGATATACGTGGCATCTTTGTCATCACATCGAACACGTAGTAAGAGTCTGCCAAAACGACAAGAATAGTGTATGTAAGCCTATAATTCTACTAACTAGGCATGCGAGAAATTTTTGTATCAAAGGTTTGGCTGATTTTAGCACACGCACTTAAAAATGTTTCCCATCCCTGCCCTAGGTATGCCCTAAAGGAATGTGTCGTGATAACTAGAATTAGTGAGAAGAATTACTTGGCACTAGGATAGGTCTCTTTAATCTTGTATAGTTCATCTAGATTGTCAAATGTAAGGAGCTCAACGCCAGTATTCGCTGCATAATGAAGATGTGAGGTGGTTCGCTTCACCGGGTTGGCAAAGATGACACGAGAGCTCTTTGCGCCAGCATCCAAGACACATCTTATCTCACTCTGAAATCGAAATACGGATTCACATTGGAGAGCTCCTAACACGGGTAACATACATTTATGATCATGTCTGAAATGTTTAGATTTCAAAACAAGAGAAAAATATGAAAAAATAAACTTGGAGAAAAGTTAATCACATTCCTATAGAAAGGGTGCTGCAAAATTAAAGAATCATCCTCTGGAAAATGGTCTGGAGTGTCGAGGGAAAAGGCGACACTGGCAGGGGGCGCGAATAGGAGATAAAGGTCCTTAAATATTTCCAGTGACTGTTAACAATGTGAGCCTTTGTGTTTTGCTTTTTGTGTAGTATGTGGAACGGAGAAGGTAAATTTCCTTCCAAAATTGACTGTTGTATGAGAAATGGGGATTGGTGCAGTCAGCTTCAGCAAAAAGGACAGAAATATACTCATAGATGGCAGGAACCTATGGGGATAAGTTGATTACATCCTTTAGATGGAATGCTATGACAGAATTAGAGAGGGATACAAACCTTTGAGGCGCAGTCGAATCCACATCCAAGGCTCACAAGTATATCTATCATAGCACGTTCTGGGTTGCATTTCACCGCTGAAGTAGAGACAGGTTATATGAGTACCCTAGTCTCATCAGATCATCGTTGTATGATACCTAATTGCCTAAAGTTTAGTCAGTTTTGCATCATACACCAGACTATGTGTTTGGGCCCTAAACACAGTCTGGTATCAAAATCTATTTAACATAAACATTAAGTTGATTATTGTAATTTAGCATACAGGAAGGTGTTTTTATGTGAATAGAAACAAAACAGGATCAGGTGAAATCCTATTAATTTTCTACACTAACAGAAATCGTGTAATTGAGAAAATAAGTGTTCCTTGACACTTTTTGGCATGCAGTCATTGTACCTAAATAAAGATATGAAACTCGTTTTTCAGGTATACAGTGAGTGGAAATCTCATTTATATCAACGCTTGCTGTCGTCTGTACGCTCCAATGCGTCCCTTCTCTCTCTCTCTCTCTCTCTCTCTCTCTCTCTCTCTCTCTCTCTCTCTCTCTCTCTCTCTCTCTCTCTCTCTCTCTCTCTCTCTCTCTCTCTTTCTCTCTCTGCTATTTGATTTTTTATATTCTGCATATAGCAAAGGAAATTGTATAGTACAATGAGTATCACGTTTTAGGATTGTAACAACGATTACCCATCTCATCCCACTTCTCTCACCCGTGAGACCTCTGCGTGGCAACATGGAAAAAAATTATACCACGTGCCATACAGTTTATTCAGATCGTTGTTATAATCCTAAAAAGTGATAAGCATTGTAATATACAGTTTCCTTTACTATATACAGAATACAAAAAAAAATCAAATAGCACATAAATGGGAAATAAGAGAGAGCGAGGCATGTATTAAAGTTGATTTGGCAGAATGTCCACTCACCTTGTCAAGAGTCGATGCATAAAGTTTAACAAAAGAAAATGAGGTTCAATCTATTTACCGTAGAAAAGATCCACTCGAGGAAGAAGGCGTCTCCAGCGCTCCACTTTGCGAACTATGTCGTCCAGTTCGAGAACCATGAAGGAATCTTCTTCCTAATTCCAATGATAAATGTCATCAATAGTATATTTGAATGAAATCACTCTTAGGAATATTCAGTATTTCATAGTGTCATGTTCTCCTAAATATGTTCCTTTTTAAACCTAATACAGCTACAAATGGTAACTGACGTCTTACGCCTGCCATAGTGGCACTACCAACGACATTTCTTGTATTAATCAGCAATGACTAACAAGTAACACGGCCACCTCCCAATATATCTTCGCTCATCCAAGAACTAGTAACGTCTTGCTTTTCAAAAAGAAAGGAGTGTAGCTCATATATAAAACACACAGTCCTGTAGATATTGATTAGCTGAGCAAAGCAGACATACCAATTCATACACCTCAGAATGTCTACCAGAATATCCTCGATGTTCTGTTGCTCAGATGCCATCCAAGATACCATATTTTAGGGAGACAACCCTATTTTTCTGGTTTGTAGGTTGTGTTTACTGCATAACTGCGTTGTTCAAAACTCCACACTTCATCGACTTTCACCTCCTGCTGCATGTAGAAGTCCCCTGGTTGCTAAACCTTGTACGCCCCTACCCTGCTTTGCCTTGACTACACTGTCGAAGAACCAAGTCCCATCTGACATCATCCAGTCAGTCTCTCTCCCACTCGTTTTCTTATCTCACTGCCATTATTATATACAAAGATGGCACGGGGTCTAACCACGGAATGGGTCTTGCAGACAGAGAGACAATAACTCACCTCTTCTTCGCTTCAGCCTTTACCTCCCCAAGTCTTTGTTACTTTTACTGCATTACACTTTATTCTAAACCTCCCCTTCACTCTACAGAACCATCTATGACTCGATCACCGCACTAGAAGCTCTATTCATCTTTCTCTTCCTTCTTCCCACTATTAATCCACAAAACCCACCCTTGGATCATCAGAATATTCTCCTACCTGACATGAAAACCTATTTGAAATTGAATACGAAATATCATGCAGACGTTACGAATATTGGCGGGTCTCGGTGCGTGACTGGGGGTCAGGTCAGGACTAGGGGTCGGGTCACGGAGGGTAATATGCATACTTTGGATAAGGTCATTTGGGGGCGAGGGCTCAACAGTCAGGTCAGCGATTTGGATGAAATATATAGCAATCTAACTGATCTAATTATTAATGCACAAAAGACATTTATCCCCCTAAAGTCAATACGGAAAAATAGTTATACTCCCAAATGGATGACGGACAGATAGAAACATGAGTTCGGAATGAAAAGAGGATTTTACGTAAGAATAAAAAACGGGGAATCACACCTTAGATCAAGATATAACGAAATGGCAAATCTGGTTAAAAGGAATACACGTACAGCGAAACGTAATTATGAAATCAAGGTTGTCAGTCAAGCAAAATCCAACCCAAAGGGTTTCTTTCATCTCTATAGAACAAAAAATAAAGAAAGAATAGGACCAATTAAAAACGATGAAAATGTCATGATAGAATCGGAGTAAAAAATGAGTGAGGAGTTTAATAATTATTTTCTATCGGTATTTACTAATGACAGCGATCCGATTTTCAGAGGGGATGAAGAAAGTAGTCTGTCTAATATCAGCATTAGTAAAGAAGTAGTCAAGCAGATTGAAAGACTTAAAGCTACAAAAAAATCCGGGTCCAGACGAATTTTTTCCAAGAATGCTTAAGGAGTGTAAATTTGAAATCTGCAACCAGTTAACTGAAATATTCAATAAATCGAAGGACACTGGTTTTGTGCCAACTGCTTGGAGGCAGGCAAACATTGTTCCTGCTTTTAAGAAGGGAGATGGATAGTCTATATGCAACTACAGGCCAATCAGTTTGACATCGGTTATAGGAAAAAGGCTTGAATCAATAATAGTAAATAGACTCAGAGAACACATCGAAGGACATAATTTAATTCGTGATTTACAGTATGGTTTCTCCAAGGGTAAGTCATGTGTGACTAATCTTCTATCCTTTTACACTAAAGTATATAAGGTGTCAGATAACAGTGATAATTACGATGTTATTTACCCTGACTTTAGCAAAGCTTTCGACAAGGTACCCCACCAGAGACTATTAAATCAAATCAAAGCCCATGGCATAGGAGGAAAAGTGTTCGAAAGGATTAGAGCTTGGATCAGTAACAGAAAACAGCTGGTCACCATAAATGGAAAAAAACCTAGGTGGGGCAATGGTACAAGCGGGGTCCCCCAGGGCTCGGTTTTGGGTCCCTTGTTGTTCATTATGTACACAAACGACTTAGACAATGGGATAAATAGTGATGTTAGTAAGTTTGCGGACGACACTAAAATAGGACGCCTAACTAGGTCAGGAGACGACGCAGAGATTATGCAGAATGATCTTAACAAATTGTTCACATGGTCGGTGAAATGGCAAATGAACTTCAATATCTCTAAGTGTAGCGTGTTAAACGTAAGGCTACACAACCCCGATAATAGATACAGCTTAGATAACACGTTTTTAGAAAAATCTGAATGCGAGAGGGATTTGGGAGATCTGGTGAGTCCGGACCTTAAAACCAGGAAGGAGTGCATTAGCGCCAGAAATAAAGCTAACAGGGCATTAGCTTTCATTACTAGGACGGTAACGAAGTGCAGAGGTAATTATTAAACTCTATCTAGCGATAGACCCATCCTCGACTATGCGGTGCAGTTTTGGTCTCCGTCCTACAGAATGGACATAAATTCACTAGAATCAGTACAGAGAAGAATGACCAAAATGATACATGGACTCAGAAATTTGCCTTACGAAGAGAGGCTTAGGCACCTTAACTTACACTCTCTGGAATAACGCAGAGTGCGGGGTGATCTAATAGAAGTGTTCAAGTGGATCAAAGGTTATAACAAGGGTGATGCAAACAAGGTCATCATAATAAAACAGGGCAGGACTCGCAGTGATGGGTATAAACTAGACAAATTTAGATTTAAGAAGGAAATAGGCAAGAATTGGTTTACTAATAGGGTGGTCGATGAATGGAATAAACTTAGTAACCATGTAGTAAGCGCTGAAACTATCAGTTGTTTTAAAAAACTATTAGACAACTTTATGGATGGAGATGACAGGTGGTGATGGATACGGAGCTGCCTAGTAATGGCCTTATGGTCTCTTGCAGTTTCCTTTATTCTTATGTTCTTATGCTCTTATGCTCTACCTCAAATTTGCGTCCTTTTGATAGGTAACATCTCATGTTATCATCCATGCAGCGAGCGAGCGAGCCGACTGTGCATGCAGTTTCGACCTCTTCTCAATGATCTCACTCCACCCTCCAATCCGCTTTGGTCTTTCAATTTGTTTGCTTTCTAACATGAGATTTTATACTTTACTTTGCATCTATCGATATTATTGTTACACTAGCGCAGTACATACACATTTGCTGATGTCATCATTCACAATGGATTATGTGCCTGTAAGTGAACATGCGTAGTAAGGCAAGATATTTGCCAAGCAAACGCTGATTGATAAGTATTATCAAGCCATCACTAGTTCATAGTATAAAGACATTATGGAAAAATACCTTTAACCATTGGTGTTAAAGTACCTTCGTTTGGGATATGATGTCCTTCAAAACATCCTCCTTCGTTTCAGAATCATGTAGGATTCGAATCTTATGTCCGTTCATCACGAGGGTGCACTGAAGGTGGTCGTCTCAGAGTCAAAGTCCTTCCGGTGGATACTCGACGGAGCAAACTGAAACATCATCACCATCATCAATTGGGGGCACACGCCAGGGAAGCGCGTTGCTTTACTCACACCCTGGCGCCAATTTCCACGGTCTGTAACGATAAGCAACTTCCTCATTATATTTACAGAAAAAATACAATTTGACAAGAGGATATGGTCAGTCGGTAGATGTCGAACCAGGGACCACGTAACTTCAATGTTAGCGTGTCGCTCAACGGGCCACTAAATTCTCGTCTTCTAGATAACTAGTATTTTAGTCATCTTTCGCCAAAGTTATTACGACAAATTTCTACAGACATCATAAATATCACAAATCTGCGATACATCCTTGTGGGACGTTTCAGTGGTTGGTGGGGTTCAGTAATCTTATACCCTATAGAAATCCAGTGTAGAATAAGCCCATAAAGGCAATGTATGGAGCACTTTAGATAATGTATAACATCAATAAGTAATACACATATGGTTAACGCGAAATGAGTTTCATATTTCCTAATTCTGTACAATTCCTTAGTTTTACACAATGCTAATGTTCATTATATCATTCAAATCTTTACTTACTCTACGTCGATACGGTAAGATATATTTGGAGCTGGACTGTATTACTTTTTTAAACAAAGAACATAATTATCACCTTAACTTTTTTCTTCTTTGGAGAGACGTGTTGTGATGAAGTCTGGTATTTAGATGACAATGCTACACTGAGGAACAACAGGAAATGAGAGGTGTGATTTATGCCACCTGCAAGTCTATCGGCTAGGTACAGAATCACACGAAAACCTCAGCTGAAACACTTTATATTATTCATGTTTCAGCATTTATGAAAGTCATAAACATGTATTACGTTTTATTGACACACACACACACACACACACACACACACACACACACACACACACACACACACACACACACACACACACACACACACACACACACACACACACACACACACACACACACACACACACACACACACACACACACACACACACACACACACACACACACACTGTACCATTTCTCTGAATATTCATTTCCTGTTTTTCGCCGACCCTGTGGTGGGGGAAGAGAATGCTACCACCAAGTCTTTCCACTTGAGTCGTAAAAGGCGACAAAAAACGGGACGGGGATGAGATTAGGAGTCCTACTACCTGTAGCCCCAAAAGGGGACATTCCTAAAAAAAAAAGAAGAAGAAGAAAAGGTATAAAAGGGTCTGAGAGTTTTCCAACCAGTACCCTAAGGTTTGGGTCATTTAATGTGCGTGGGTGTGGTACAGATGAGAGTCAACGAGAAGAGATAGG
>NC_134816.1:19784710-19824710 GCF_046742065.1 Oratosquilla oratoria | reverse complement strand
TGAAGCTACACGCAATAAAGTAATCAGTAGTGAATCCTCTTTAGCCTTCAACCTCGTATGTCTACAAGAGAATATATGTATATTTGAAAAGCATGGGAGCTGATTCTCTTGTAAGCATGTGTTGTTAAAATCGACAGCATTCTGACAGTTGTCAACTTTCTTGTGCATATTTTAAAATTTTCTGACAAGATTTTTGCAATTTGGGGGGGTGGGCAAATACCAGTTCACCAAAATTATACATATAATTTTCAACGTGTCGTCTGCATATTGACATCATCAGGAAAATATGGAACATATAAATTACAATCATACAGAGACAAAGAACTTGGATGGTTACATTGATATTTAGAGCTTGAATTTGCAAAAATTTCAAGTATAGAAAATAGACATAAAAAATTACAATAAATTAAACAATTTACAAGTACAGATAAATGGACTACTGGGAACAGTACTTACAAATTTAAAGAAATGACATATGAGAGCTTACCCAGTACCCAGTACCTACAAATCGTGGAATGATTTATATGGGAGATTTCAACACTCGACATCCTGCTTTTGGTGATGCCTCTCCTGCTCCCAACCGTAGTGGAATGCCTCTACTCAACTACATACATCGCTACCGACTCACACGATGTGAAATTAGTGGAGCCACACATGCACGTGGAGGCACAGTTGACCACATCATCACGTCGCCTGTCAGTCAATTCCTTCTCTCATCTCCGACCATATTGCTCTTAGTTTATACCACTCCATACCACCACCGGACCCGCATATCCATTCCTTCTAAATATTGCCCTACGTATATTTCATACATCTCTAATCTCCTTGCCACATCTGACTTCCTATCCCCCGATACATGTCCTTAGTGAATAGCACACACGACTTCTACAGCCGTTATGTAACCAAATCTCACCTACAACGCTGCCCTGTACCTCACTCATGGACGTTAGACCATCGTATTATCCAAGCGGAGAGAGCTATACAGACTACCGGTCATGCTTTTCAGACACAACCCACACCTGATTCTTTACATCAGTACCAAATAGCACGGGATAATATGGTCGTCCTTCAGAATTATGCCTGAAACAGTCTTGGCAGAAATGCACTGATTCCATAAATCACCAGACTAGCATCGCGACCATGTGGTGCCTTGTAAAAAGGGTCGTTAAGAAGCAACCTCCCAGCTCCCTCCATCACAGTCCAGACGCCTACGCCCAGGACCTCATTACTTTATGGTCGTCACAGTCCCGGACTAATAATCTTCCTACGCATATCCAAGAGGCACTCTCCACCCGTCGCAACACCCGTAATCTCCCCCTTATGGCTGCACTTCTCCGCCCAGATGAAGAAGACGACGTCCCGTTTACGGAGAATGAATTACTAGCCATGGTTAATACAAAAACTTCTGCCCCCGGGGATGATGGCTTTACATACTAAGTGCTCCGGCTTCTACTGGAAGTTCCCGGCAACCCCCTCCTTCGTCTCTTCAACCTCTGCCTCCTCCGAGGGCATGTACCTGCAGCCTGGACTTCAAGCACGATTGTTCCGATACCGAAACCAAGTAGTGATAAATTCAGGCTCATTTCCCTCACTTCATGCTTCAGAAAGGTGCTTGAACGCATCATCCTTGCCCGGCTCATGCATCGTCTACAAGGTCAACTCTCCCCGCAGCTGTATGGTTTCCTCCCACAAGGAAGTACGCACCACTGTTTTACTGAGCTCTACACCCGCCTCTCTCCCACCAGCGTAGTTGCCTTCCTGGACCTCAAAAGTGTTTTCGATGTAGCCAACCATGAAATAATTTTTAACCAGCTGATTATCTTCGGAGTGCAATGAAATCTTCTCCGGTGGATTCGGGGATATCTGAGTAACAGGAAGTCACGTGTTCTCTTTCGGGGTGTGTGCAGTTCTTATAAGCAGTTCGAACTCGGTACCCCGCAAGGTGGAGTACTAAGTCCTTTTCTATTCAACGTCTTGATGCACCACTTATTCTCACTTCTTCCTAACGTTCCCGGTACAACTCTCCTCTACTACGCGGACGACATCTGCATCCATTCCAACTCGCCCGCTGACCCCCAACTCGTTCTCAATGGCTTCTACACGTCAACTACCGCTTGTGATCTCATCATTTCCCTGAGAAGAGCAGAATATTTTCATCTCGTAACCTCCAAGCAACGCCGACGTTCAACATGGGAGTGATACTATCCTTCATTGCACACAGTATACATACCTTGGAGCACCAGCCCGGATCACTCCAGCCATACCCACTCGACAACATATCCATCCCCTTGTTGATGATCTCCTTGATCGTCTACAGGCCCGTTTTACCTCTGTCAAGTAGCTTGCCACAAATCTCACCGGCGCTTCATTACCAATGGTCAGGACTCTATACGCCACATTTCTTCGATCACTCGTTGACTACTTATCACCTGCCCTTTGTTAACTTCCCAGGAGACCTTTGGAACCTCTCGAAAAATTCCAAAATAGAATTATGAGATGTATCTTAGGTTGCCCTCCTTCGACTCACATCGTTAACATGCAAAGTGAGCTTGGTCTATCCTCGCTCGTAGAGAGATTATATGCTAATATGGCCATTCTCTCTGTAAGACGCCTTTGATCGCCTCTCTATTCCCAAACTTTACTGCTACCATCAGGGCGTCGCTCGAACCTGACGATGCACCCCGCCTCCCACTTCGTCCAAGAGGCCGCAACCTCGTCACTACAGTGTGCAACACATTCAGAAACCTTGACCTCCACGTCCCTGAAGAAACGGTTGAACCCGATTTACCCCCGTGGCGAATCTCCCTCCCTAACGTCACCTTCAGACCAACCTCCAAAGATGCCCTTCCTGCACTTCAAAAGCAACTAGCACTAGAGATCATCGACAGCGTATCCTACAAGATCCCTGCAACGCATATTATCTACGTTCATGGCTCAGTACAGGCTGATGGAGGAGCAGCGTGTGCCATGTACTCACCCATCTTACAGCCACCTGTAGAAGCTAGATGGATTGGACGCAGGTTACCTGTCACATCACACTCCACGTTTTGTGAGCTACACGGAATCCTCGACGCAGTAGCATATCTTGTAGACTGTGACGTCAATGATGTGATCATTTGTGACTCCCAACCAGCTCTACACACTCTCTCCTCACCCAGATCCAACTACTATCGTGTTGTGCAGGCCATACTGACCCAACTCGCCGTTGCTCACGAAGCATCTGTGGCCGCGTCTTTCATATGGGTGCCTTCTCACATCGACTTTGCTGGCAACGACACGGTGGACCTACTTGCCAAAACAGCCTGTGCCTTCGTCTTAGACGACGAAAGCGTAATACCCTCTCTCACATGCCTCAAAAACAGAATACACACAGTCACTCACGCCATAACAACACACCGAAGGGATGCGGAACGAGCCACCAATGTCTCCATACAACACCACGACTACTTCCTACCCAGCCGCCACAAATATCGCCGACACGGACCCATGGTACGGAGACACAATGTTGTCAGTGCTCGGCTCAGACAAGGGTATCGACCAGTGTGGCAAGTCTCCCAGGCGGAAGATATGCCACATTACTCATCATGCAGACTGTGTAACCGCCCAAACGCCAACACCCTTGAACATTACTGTCTCCAATGCCCCATTGTGACAGACAGTATTCCACAGAGACAAGACGTGATAACTGTATGTAAATATTTACTTAGTGACGATAATTTAGATATACTCCCAACTCGCCACCCCCATTTTGGGAGACTTTGATTGTTAAACCATACCATACCTCCTTTTATGTCTCCTCACAATACACTATAACTATTGTACTATTGTTTGTCGCCCTCAGACGCAATGAATTTATTAAACGGTGGACCGTCTTACCAAGGCAGCCTATATCCTCGTCTTGGACAACGAACTCGCAGTGCTCTCTCTATCATGCCTTAAAAACAAGATACAGCCACTCGTTCCATGTCGACCCACCGAAAAGATACGGAACGGACTACCAATATCCCCATACGACCACCTCCTACCCAACCGCCACAAGTATCACCGACGCAAGCCCATGGTACGGAGGCACAATGTTGTCAGTACTCGGCTCAGACTTAGGAATCGAACTGTGTGATAAGGCTCCCAGACGGATGATGTACCACAGTGATCACCACGCAGGCTGTATAACCGTCCTTACGCGAACACCCTTCAACATTACTATCTCCAATGACCCATGGTGACAGACAATATTCGCCAAAGACAAGGCATGATGATTGTATATAACAATTACATAAAGACGATAAACAAGACGTACCACTATCTCGTCATCCCCATTTAGGGGGATCTTGAATTATTATTACATTATGTTTCCCTTTAAAGAATGTATGTAATAGTTGACATGTCCTCTAATACAGTACTGTAGTTAATGTAATTGCCGCCAACGGGCGTAATAAATTTATTTCAACAAAATCTCTCTCTCTCTCTCTCTCTCTCTCTCTCTCTCTCTCTCTCTCTCTGTATGTGTGTGTTTGTCTGTATATGTGTATATCTGGTCACCTTAATAATTCTCAACTGTAAACAGGTGTAATTAGATATAGTAATAGATAAAAGATAAATTATGTGAATCAATAAAGTAAACACTTAAGCCATATCCTACAGTCCTAACCAATTATTTTTTCTATTACTTTTTTCAGTACATTTTTCCTGTCATCTGGTTCTGTTATGGACCAAAAGGTCTTCTATAGACATTTGTGTTTCGCTATTTGATTAATGATTCGATTTATCGTTGCGAACTCCTCCCTGTCAGGAGGCTAGGATGGTACCCCTTACAAAGGTTTTGTAGCGTGGTCGAATTGGCGTCACCTCGACCTCCGCTGCAAGTAGAGACGCTCTAACCCGGTGGGTTAGCCAAGTGTGAAGATTAGTTTGAACAAGCATCTTTGCAATGGTATAAATAAATATGATATAGATAAGACTTTTTTTTGGGGGGGTGAACAACCAATCTGAAGTACTGGAAAGGTGCTGAAAATGCTGAAAACTAATTCTGAAGTTTGTTTAGAATTTGATTTGTTAAATGTATTTTTATCTTACTTTGTTTACTATTGTATTATATTTAATCATATTCTTTTTCTTTATTTCAGTTTGGTTCTTTTCATATTTCTCTTTTGAATACTGCCTTATTTAATAAGTTTAAATTGATCTTATCATATTTTATATTATTTGAAATAATTTTATTCATTTTTTATTTACTCTAATTGAATTTTATCTTATTTCATATTGTTTTATTTTGTTGTTTGATCAACAATTGGGTAAGGGAAGCACGATGAAGAATCGTCACAGTTTATTTCACGGCACAGGACGATATTATGTCACACGCACCCTGACCCACTTATACCCTCTCAATGGCTCGCCTTCGAATCTAATCTGCGTCACCCACATGGAATAGCGTGTCGCGAGAGTTGTATTCATCCCATTTTTCTAATTAATTCCTTGTACACGGAATTTTACATGCATCCAAATTTCAGTTTTACAGGAATTTAATCTTAATATTATTAATAATATATATCCCATTCATTCAACTTCCGCATTACAAAAATAAAATGATAATTAATCACGTAAACAGAAATGGCAATTTGTTATGTTCTGGAATCATCCATTACATGTACGCTAACACACACATACAATGACGCATCACTTTCAAGTTCTACTTTTATACATAATGCTAACAGAATTATATAATACAATAATGCTCGGCCAGTTATCTGTCGCTGACCCCAGCGACATGAAAGATCCATATTGAATTTGAATTGGAGAATATATAAGGTATTTTGAAGTATAATTAACATGCAGGCATAAGGAACATTATATATAGACAAATATCTTATAATATCAAAGATTGGAAAGGACGGTAGTGGAGAACATTTTGGCAGCTATAAGGTTTAAATGTTTAAGAAGTATGACGGCTGCGAAGATTATATGGGTGGGAGACAGGGGACGTTGAATGGGGAAGGGAAGGAGGAAGGTTCTCCGTGGGAGTTGGAGGTTCATTGTCACAGTCTACACCTCGAGAGAAGAGCTGAAGGGTGTCTAGGTGCATGATGGATTCTGTGTCTGAATGTAAATGTTTTACTTTGATTTTGTAGGCTCTAGTGCGAGGACACGGAAGGAACCAAGGAATTTTGGTGAAAGTATGGAAGATGGAGAATGATTCTGGGCATGGACGATGCCACCTATTACAATGTTAGATTCTCAAGCATTTCTATTGTGAAAACGGGCCATCTCGTCTTTGGCGAGAGAAAGAGACTGATTAATTCTCTTGAAGAGAGAGCTGAAATTTGAAAGTGAAACCTTTACAAACTCATCAAGGTTGTAAATGGGACCTATATCTGAAGCAAGAAGGTCATATTGGAGTCGCTTGTCGGAAGCAAAGATGACAAAGTGAGCCAACTCTGATATGGACCTATTGATGGCACTGTTGAGGCAAGACTGAATCATAGGGACATGGTGATCCCAGGAGAGATGAAGTTCGGAAGCGAGGTGTCGGAGAACATTGAGAATCTTTCTGTTTTGGCGTTCGACAAGGCCATTTGAACTGGGGTGGTATGCAACGATATTACATTTATTTATCTGAAAGGATTTGCAAATATTGGAAATAATCTCATTGTTGAATTCCGTGCCATTATCAGAGAGAAGAATTTTGGGAGTAGTGAAGGGACAAATAACTTTGTCAATGAATGTCTTTGCAATTGTTGTCGCAGTCTTGTTGGGAATAGCTTCAAGGATACAAAATCTGGAAAAAATGGTCCATACACACAAACAGGTACTGATTTCCACTAGAAGTGAGTGGCAACTTGAGAAGGTCAATGGCAACCATATCAAAGGGTTTGCTAGGGATTGGGTATTTCAAAATAGGAACTTTACTTTGAATATGACCTTTATGGCTAGCACAAAAATGACAGGCGTCGATGTAGGCATAGATATATTTTCTCATTGTCATCCAAAAGTACTGAAGTCTGGCCTGTGTTAAGCAGTGTTCTTTTCCTGGGTGTGTAGCAAGTGGAGAATTATGTAAAAGGAACAGAACTTCAGGTACTAAGTCAGAAGGAACTACGAGTTGTTGTACAAGTCTGTTTGGTTCATGCTTGTTAGAAAGTGTGCTTTCGTGGTAAAGAACGTCATTGACGAGTCTGAAGTGTTCCAAGGAGGTAGGGAAGTCTGTAAGATCTGATGTATCTCCTGACTCGAGAGAAAATATCACACATTTCCACATTGGGTCGGATCTTTGAGCTGCATGCATACACGCATGAGTAAGAGTGTCTGGCTGAGGGAGGGAAGTGATAGCAGCAACATTTCTAGAAAGTGCGTCTGCAACAATATTTGCTGATTCGCGTACATATGAGAAGGTGGGATTAAATTCTTGAATGGTCAAGAACCAGCGAGCAAGTTTCCCGGACAAGTTCTTGCCTTTGAAAAGTTGAAGAAGTGCCCGGTGGTTTGTATGGACTGTAACAGTATAGCCTAGTATTATTTCCTTAAAATGTCGAAGAGCATATACGACTGCAAGGGCTTCAATTTCCGTGACAAAATAGTTACGTTCAACTTTGTTTAGAAGTCTGCTGGCAAAGACAATGGGGCGAAGGCGTGTGACTTGTTCTTGCATAAGGACAGCACCAAGAATAAAATGTCAGTCATAGTTAAGAAAAGCTAAGACAGGAGCAGTGATAAGGGCATTCTTTAATTCTGCAAAAACTTGTTCCTGGGCAGACGACCAGTGAAAAGTAACATCTTTCTTTAGCAGTGAGGTAAGAGGAGCTGCAATTTTAGAATAATTGCGGATTTACCTTCGGTAATATCCTGAAAGTCCAAGAAAGGAGCGAAGATGCTCAATGTCCGTGGGACGAGGGAAGGCAGCAACAGCTTTGACTTTATCAGGAAAAGTAAGAATGCCATTTGAAGTTAAGACATGTCCAAGAAAACGATTTTTTTTTCTTAAGAAAGGAGCATTTGCTTAGCTTGAGTTTGAGGTTGGCATCAGCAAGACGAGAAAAGACTTGTTGAAGGGTTTGAATGTATTCGGGGATTGATTTAGAAGAAATCATGATGTCATCCAAATACATAAAGACATTATCACCAAGTAAGTCATCAACAATACATACATACATATACCAAGGCTTTTTCCCCCTTTCAAGGGAGGTAGCCAAAAAGGGAAAGGCATAAAAACACTCCCACCCATTTCATCCCTAAATACACTCCACACCCCTCCCACCCTCCCTCTCATCTGAGCATAAATCTTGTGAAAACAGAAGGAGCGTTTGAATTGAAAATACCAGAAGGGGCAGAGAAGGCTGTTAGGGGTCGGTTTTCCGGAGCAAGTGGAATTTGGAAATAGCCTGACATTAGGTCTATAGTTGAAAAGACAGTGTTATTCTGACCAACAGAATGGAGGATTTCTTACAAAACAGGAATGGGTGTCCTTTCGGGAACAGTGATCTTGTTGAGTTTTCGAAAATCAACAACAGGGCGGAAGGTACCATCTGGTTTAGGGACAACAAATAAGGGAAAGTTCTATTCCGAAATGGAGGGTTCAATGACATTCTGGGCAAGCATGTCTGCAATGAGCTTGTCCACAATCTTACGTTTACTGTGTGGTAGTCTATAAGCCGGAATGTAGCAAGGTTTGGAGCTATCACGAAGGGGAATGTGGTGGTGAATGAGGTCAGTAGAACCTAGGTATTCACCTGGCAAGGCAACGACATGGCGAAAGGCATTGCATAAGGAAACTAAATCCTGTTGAGTATCGGGGAAGTCAAGGGAGTTGAAGTGAGATGCATCAATAGGAACCTGTGCATGAGGCACATCGAACTAATGGTACAAACTGGCAAGGATGAATTGTGGTTATCGATGACTTTTACATTTGAAGGATACCCTAGAAAATCACATAAGTTTGTACCAAGGTTAAGGTGGAGGGGAGCATTAGTGTCATTGGCAAATAGAAAAGAAGTATGACCTTTCTTGGAGGTAGTGCATAAGGCTGAAGTCAGTGATATGCCTTTGACACGTGAGAACATCGCATTCCGGAGCTTGGAAAATGCGAAGTTGCAATTTGCAATACTCATGTGGTGGAAGAGTCTCGGTTCTTGTTAACACTGCATGAGTAGTACTACACATTGTGGAAAGCAGATCGGAAACAGGGGAAGTGGTAATTACCAATTCATCCAAGGAAGGGGAGACCTGGTTTTCTGTTGGAGAGAATTCTGGAGAAGGGTGGGGGAGCATTTGGTATCCCGTTTCCTAGATTTAGACAAGCGAGAAAAACGCATTCGCTTTGTATGGGTGAAAACTTTGATCAAGGCAGGTTCACTGTAAGGAGGGAGGGAGTTCTGAGGAGAAGGTTCAAAGTGAGACTTGAATAAATCAACATATGCAGCATAAGTGGCACATTCTTGAAAGGCATCAGTGTGAAGAATATCACCTGCAGTTGACAAAAGATCAACAAAGTTGTGGAGAACAGCAAGTTTTTCCTGATCTGTTGAGCATTTCCTATGATTTATAGCTTGTTCGACATTTGTCAGAAATGTGTGGGTGGGAATATTGTCACCCGTAAAATTGGGGACGTCTACCGTTTCATGGATTATAGTCATGAGTTGTGGAATGGGTTGTTGGGTGGAGGAAGAAGCCATGGTGGTAGGACTCAAAGGAGGGTACTTGGATGGAGATAAAGGGAGGGGTGGTAGTGCATCTAGGGATATAGATAAGAAGACTGGGGAGGGAGGAAGTGAAGGTAGTGAGTCTGTGGATGTAAGTAGTGGATTTGGGGAGGGATTATGAAAAGGATAGTCTGTCATACGTGAAAGTTATATACTGCCAAAGAGTTTTCCACTTACCTTTGAAATAGGAGAAGTCTTGATCTGAAGGCAGAAAAAATGCAGTGGGAGTGGGAGTGGGAGTGGGATGACGAGACGTGACATATATCCAGTTTACTTTCCTTCGAGAGAGCACGAGGACCTAACAAAACTGGTAAGTCTTAAGCTAATAACCTGATTTAAAAAGATCGTGATATGACATGTTAACAGTGGGTTCAAGATACACTTCCAGAGCAGAATGAATGTATATTTTGGTAGACAGAAAGATACACTATGGTACAGCATGGACAATCATATGTTGCGCTGAGTAGAGTTAAGCAAAGGGAAAATATTAAAGTGGTTTTAAATCATTCAAATTGTACAAAGAATGTTGTAAATATAAGAGCATTGTCTTAATAAAGATTTTATTGACCATTTTATCAACAACGTATCATCTAAAATTTCATTTGACCCAACGGGTCACGGGTTGTCTAGTAACTAATAAATCCAACTTCTTTAGTATGACCATTGGTAACCGCTTGCTGTGCTGAGCGGCGGACTTGGGGCCATTATAGGAGGTGAAGAGAGGAGGCCCATACTCGTATGTAGGCCTATAATTCTACTCCGTTCGCACGCAAAAAAAAAAAATATTATTAAATATTTGGCAGATTTCGGCACATGTACATAAAAAGGTTACCCACCCCTGGCCTAGAGCTACCCTCCAGTCCGTGGTACTATTTACAAACCTAATTGCAGCGGTGCCTGACAATCAAGAGGGAGTGGAAAGGGGCTGGAGAAAGATGAGGGTGACATTTTAACTAAAGTTTTTCAAGTCTGAGTTTTAACCCATTTTGGAGGCTATCCATAAGTTGACCTCTTCCTCGAGGATGGACATGGGGCCATAGGACTCGAGGACAACGTCGTGGAACTCCCCGAGGTCGAACTTGCGGCCCATCTCTTTCAAGGCTTTCTCTCGAAGTTCACTAATTTTCATTTGACCGATCTTGTAGGCGAGGGCTTGGCCGGGCCAGTTAATGTACCGGTCGATTTCGTTCTGTGGGGTTGGTAATGCATGTAGTTAGACGAAGATTTTTGGGAAACTGGTAATTAAAATCAAAAATAACCAATGATAACAATGAAAAAAGTAATCCAGGGGTAAATCTGAGTTAAATTGAGAATCGAAATTAAAAATAATTAGTGATAATGATGAAAGTGGTACTACGACATTTGAGAAATGAGTGAGAGGATACGAATATTATAAATGGTATGTGTGTGTGTGTGTGTGTGTGTGTGTGTGTGTGTGTGTGTGTGTGTGTGTGTGTGTGTGTGTGTGTGTGTGTGTGTGTGTGTGTGTGTGTGTGTGTGTGTGTCTCTGTGTGTGTGTGTGTGTGTGTGTGTGTGTGTGTGTGTGTGTGTGTGTGTGTGTGTGTGTGTGTGTGTGTGTGTGTGTGTGTGTGTGTGTGATCGAAGAAACAAATGAACTACGCATATCGACAGAAACGGACATACAAACGTGTTATGTAGATGTATGTATACGAAGCACCACACTGTAAAACAGTCAAAATGCATATGATTGATGAACGAGGATCCCTTACCTCAACTTCGATTTTGGTCATGACTGTGTGTGTGTACAGGAAGTTGATGGCTTCTTGTTGCGCCCACCCAAGGGCGTGCATTCCAGTATCGATCGCCAGACGGCATGCCCGGAATATCTCGTCGGAATAGTGACCGTATCTGGACCGAAGAGGAATCACAGAAATGACCGAGAACTGAAGCGGAGGTTCGTAGAGTATATATACATTTACAGGAGTAAAAAGCTCTGCCAATGAGACTCGGACCATTGGCTGTGCCACTGCTTACCACAAGGCAATGGCGTTACTGTTGTACCACGATGATCGTATAAAAGGAAATAACGGGTCAGGCCAAGTTCCAGATCATTCCTTTTATACGATCAGCGTGGTACAGCGGTAACGCCATTGACTTGTGGCAAGCAGTCGCACAGCCAATGGTTTGAGTCCCAGGGGAAGAACTTGTTAATCACTATTTCGTAACTTTACAAACTTACTGAGTATGATGATAACTCCTGAACGCTTAAGTATATATCATAGTTTCGCATATGCGCGTCCCCTAAAGAAGACATGTACGAATGCGCGTGTCATACGAATCAAGTTGTGATATTTTTCTTTGATTATTTTCAATTTGTATTTCATTCTTTTTCATGCATTCAGGGTTACTGAACTCATGGCGTTATCCAGACCACGTAGCGCGCACCAGGAGGAAGCAATGTGACGCTGAATAGCTGACCTAAATCAACCTAATACAATTAAGGATAATCATATATCACGGGTGGCACCTTTATGACGTCATCTCTCCGGCTCAATATCAGAGATAAGGTTTGTTACAACATAATCCATCCTCTTCTTTCCCTCTCTTTCCTCTTCATTATATTCCTTTCTCCTCTCTTCTTCCTCTCTTCCTCTCCCTTCCTCTCCCTTCGCGTCCCTTACCCTTCCCCTCTCCTCTCCTTTCCCCTCACTCTGCACAGCAGAAATGTGAACTCCCTTGTCACCGGGGCTTACTTAACTTATTTTGTGGCCGGTGGCGAAAAGCAATTTCATCAAGTAGCTAAACAGTGGCCACGCCCATCGAGTTGGGTCCCGATCGATCGAGGTCCTCTTCAGGCCGGGGACCGTCTGCCGTGAAGGGGTTGACATTCTCAGTACCACAGAGTTGAATAAAATCGCCTGGAGGCAACTAGAGTCAAAGGAAAAGTGCCACGGAGATAGATAATAAGGACATTTTTTTTTCTGAACCCAAAGTAAGTCAAATTAGAAAGAGGCAAGTTACCAACCCGCATGTTACATGGCATAGATACAAATAGGTCATTTAGTTAAACTTCGGCTTCACGCTGATGTGGTCACAGACTACACCGTTGGAATGCTTACACATAAATGAAGCCGTGTATATGTCACAACCTTTTCCGCCGTAAAATCGCTATGGCAGACTATTTTGTTTTCTCAACAATTTTTGTAGAATGTAATTCGATATCGTAGATTTTTTTTTTTTTTTTTTTTTTTTTTTTTTTACAGCATATCAGATTCCTTCCCGAAGCCTTTGTGCTGCAATTCTACTCCAACAATCGGAGGAAAAATAGCCCAGTGTGGTAATGCCTTATTTGGCTAAAATTCCTTGAATCAAGTAAACTCGGCATTGTCGTATCGATACAATGGGGAGATTTAGTGTACATTTGTAAAGACTTGCGCTAAAAGCTTTTGACTTTACCTTTCCTTCGGTCTCTATGTTGGCGATTAAAATGTTTATACCATTTATACAGAGCGCCCATTAGAAAAGTCATTTGATTCTCCTGCCGAGCCTTAAGAGATTTGGATTCCTTTCTTTCATGACAAAGGTCAAAATTGTCATTAATCTTATTGGTCGATTGGAATTTCTGCGTCCAGTTTCGTTATTGACTGGAAGATCTCTTCTCTATGTCTCTCCCTTTTCTCTTTCTCTATCTCTCTCTCTCTCTCTCTCTCTCTCTCTCTCTCTCTCTCTCTCTCTCTCTCTCTCTCTCTCTCTCTGTCTCTGTCTCTGTTTCTGTGTGTGTGTGTGTGTGTGTGTGTGTGTGTGTGTGTGTGTGTGTGTGTGTGTGTGTGTGTGTGTGTGTGTGTGTGTGTGTGTGTGTGTGTGTGTGTGTGTGTGTGTGTGTGTGTGTGTGTGTGTGTGTGTGTGTGTGTGTGTGTGTGTGTGTGTGTGTGTGTGTGTGTGTGTGTGTGTGTGTGTGTGTGTGTGTGTGTGTGTGTGTGTGTGTGTGTGTGTGTGTGTGTGTGTGTGTGTGTGTGTGTGTGTGTGTGTATTTACCTAGTTGTATTATACGGGAAGGGAGCTATGCTCGTGGTGACCGTCTTTGTATCTCTCAGCATCAGATTTTTTCTTAAAATATTGAATAGTGTTTGCACACACTGTTTCTTTGTCTAATTTGTTCCATATATCTATCGCTCTTTGTAGGAAGGTTTTTTCAGATCTCTTCTGTAATTATCTTTTTTAAGTTTCTTTTGGTGTCCTCTTGTTTTTCCACTGTCCCTTTTCAATAAATCATTCTTATCTAAGATTTCCATTCCCTTAATAATTCAATAGATAGTTAGTAGGTCTCCTCTTTCCTTTCTTTGCTTCAGAGTTGGTAATTCTAATTTGGGCAGTCTTTGTTCATATGTCATTTTGGAAAGAGTTTGTGCCAGTTTTGTTGTTGCTCTATGTATTCTTTCTAATTTTTTGTATTCATTTTGGTACTGGGTGTCCATAGTTTTGCTGCGTACTCGAGTTTTGGTCTTATTAGTGTAGTTCATTTTTTTTTTATCATTTCCTCGTGTGTGTGTGTGTGTGTGTGTGTGTGTGTGTGTGTGTGTGTGTGTGTGTGTGTGTGCGTGCGTGTGTGTGTGTGTGTGTGTGTGTGTGTGTGTGTGTGTGTGTGTGTGTGTGTGTGTGTATAAGAGGCCGGTAGATGGAGGTAGACAATTCAGTAGATGAAGAGGTAGATGGGAGAACGAATGCTAATAATGTTATGAAACACTGGTGTATTGAAATGCTGAGTCGCGGATTGTTTAGTCGCCGACAAGCGACAATAGCTGAGTCAGACTCGCGTTAGCTCGGATTTGACTGTTTTTATAAACAAGACTGGAGTCGCCGTTCTGTCTGTGTAAACACGGCCGACGGGAGGTGACTGTTTGTAATAATTGCTGATGTAACCAACACTCTGTGAGCGACAGGCCACCTCCGTGATGACATCATGCTTATGTAGCAATGTTACTGGAAGGACTGTAACAGCCTCTCGGATTGGAGGAAAATGGGTACGAAGAGAAATATTATTGGCCGAGGGGAAAAAGGCACGCCCTTAAGGTGTGGCACTTGTTTGAGAAGTAAAAGACTATTGGATGAATGAAGAGTGACGTCTGAACGAAGGTGGTTTGACGTAATGGAGAGAACCTCAAGGGGGGATTCTCTGGGTGTATTCCGTTAGATCAAGAAGCAGGAAATTTACACCCCTTTTTATTTCACCCAAAAACTCGAGAGAACTAGGCATGGGGCCTACTTTCTAAGAAGTGATTGAACTTACGAATTAACTAGAAAATTACTGAAGGAAGGACAAGACAGCAAAGAGAAAAGAATCAGAGGTGACAAAAGAGGGGTGGTACAGTGTGCGTGCCTGCGTGTGTGTGTGTGTGTGTGTGTGTGTGTGTGTGTGTGTGTGTGTGTGTGTGTGTGTGTGTGTGTGTGTGTGTGTGTGTGTGTGTGTGTGTGTGTGTGTGTGTGTGTGTGTGTGTGTGTGTGTGTGTGTGTGTGTGTGTGTGTATCTAGGCACCTCTATTCTCAACTGTAAACAGGTGTAATTGAATATACTAATATATTAATGCTAAATTACTTGAAATAATAAAGTAAACACTTAAGGCATATACTACAGTCCCAACCAATTAAGTTTCTATTGATTTGTTTGTGTTTTTTTTCGTGTTTTTTCAGTACATTTTTCCTGTCATCTGGTTCTGTTATGGACCAAAAGGTCTTCTATAGACATTTGTGCTTTGCCACTTGATTCATGATTCGATTTATCGTCGCGAACTCCTCTCTATCAGGAGGCTAGAACGGTACCCCTTACAGAGGCTTTGTAGCGTGGAATCGGACAAACCATGCCCTTGGTCCAACTTGCTAGCACCAGTAGTCGAATTGGCGTCACCTCGATCAAAATGATACATAGACTCAGAAAGAGGCTTAAGTACTCGTACCTTAACTTACACTCTCTGGAAAGACGCAGAGTGCAGGGTGATCTGATAGAGGTGTTCAAGTTGATCAAAGGCTTTAACAAGGGTGATGCAAACAAGGTCATCATATTAAAACGACAGGGCAGGACTCACAGTAATTAGTTTAAACTGGACAAATTTAGATTTAAGAAGGAATTAGGCAAGAATTGGTTTACTAATAGGGTGGTCGATGAATGGAATAGACATAGTAACCATGTAGTGAGCGCTGAAACTATCAGTTGTTTTAAGAAACGGTTAGACAACTTTATGGATGGGGATGACAGGTGGTGATGGATATGGAGCTGCCTAGTGTAGTCCTTATGGTCTCTTGCAGTCTCCTTCATTCTTATGTTCTTATGTTCCGCTGCAAGTTGCGACGCTCTAACGCGTTCGGCCAGCCAAGTGTGAAGATTAGTTTGAGCAAGCATCAGAGCAATGATATAGATAAATATGATATAGATAAGACTCACTTATTGGGAGAACAACATATCTGAAGTATTGAGAAAGATGTTGAAAATGCTGAAAACTAATTCTGAAGTTTGTTTATAATTTGATTTATTTAATGTATTTTTACCGTTCTCTGTTTCCTATTGTATTCTATCTAATCTTATTATTTTTTTTAAGTTTGCTTCTTTTCATATTCTTCTCTTTAATACTACCTTATTTGATAAGTTTAATCTGATCTTATGTTATTCTATATTACTTAAAATATCTTATTCATTTTTTTCATCTAATTAAGTTTATTTTATTTTATTTTGCATTTCTTATATTATTCTGCTTTACTGTATTTCTTCTATTCTGTTTTATTTTATTTCATTCTATGTTATTCTTTAAGGAAAGGTAATCCGACTTCAATTTATATTTTTATTTTTGCGATTAAACATAACATCTTATTCGTATTGATTCTCTTACATCTTAAACCCGTTCACCACAGCAGCATGATGCTGCCTGGTGGACATATGCTCTGACTAACACCCACACGATTTTATTCAGTCGAAGGTCACCAAAGAACCACCTAGATCAGGGATGGGCAGCTTTTGGCACGCGTTCAAATCCTGGCACATTAACGACTTTTTTCCAGCACGTGAAACTCAGAGCTCACCTTAAAACAAATAACTAATAAATCTCCAACTTCCTTTGTATGACCATTGGTAACCACTTGCTCTGCTGGGAGGCGAACTGAGGCCCTTATAGTAGGTGAAGAGGGGGGGCCCATACTCATACGTAGGCCTATAATTCTACTCGCACGCAATTCTTTTTTATTAAATATTTGGCAGATTTCGGCACACATACTTAGAAAAGGTTACCCACCCCTGGCCTAGAACTACCTTCCAGTCCGTGGTACAATTTACAAATCTAATTGCAGCGGTGCCTGACAATCAAGAGGGAAGGGAAAGAGGCTGGAGAAAGATGAAGGTGACATTTTAACTAAAGTTTTTCAAGTCTGAGTTTTAACCCATTTTGGAGGCTATCCATAAGTTGACCTCTTCCTCGAGGATGGACATGGGGCCATAGGACTCGAGGACAACGTCGTGGAACTCCCCGAGGTTGAACTTGCGGCCCATCTCTTTCGAGGCTTTCTCTCGAAGTTCACTTATCTTCATTTGACCGATCTTGTAGGCGAGGGCTTGGCCGGGCCAGTTAATGTACCGGTCGATTTCGTTCTGTGGGGTTGGTAATGCATGTAGTTAGACGAGGATTTTTTGGAAACTGGTAATTGAAATGAAAAATAATCAATGATAACAATGAAAAGTAATCCAGGGGACATTTGAATTAAATTGATCATTCAAATGAAAAATAATTAGTGATAATGATAAGAGGCCACGAACATTATAAATGATATGTGTATTTGTGTGTGTGTGCCTGATTACGACAGAATCCGAAAGATTCCAACAGACCCGACAGACTACAACGGACTCAGAGAAACTCCGACAGAATGTAGTAGTTGAGAAAACAAATGAACTACATATATCGACAGAAACTGACGTACAAATATGTATGTAAGTATATGTATACGAAAGCAATACATTGTAAAACTGTCAAAATGCATATGATTGGTGGAGAAGGATACCTTACCTCAACTTCGATTTTGGTCATGGCTGTGTGTGTGTACAG
Source organism: Oratosquilla oratoria (assembly GCF_046742065.1). NCBI lineage: Eukaryota > Metazoa > Arthropoda > Malacostraca > Stomatopoda > Squillidae > Oratosquilla > Oratosquilla oratoria. Next base: position 19,806,979 of record NC_134816.1, on the reverse strand, counting down.
GAAGTTGATGGCTTCTTGTCGTGTCCACCCAAGGGCGTGCATTCCAGTATCGACCACCAGACGGCAAGCCCGGAATATCTCGTCGGAATAGTGACCGTACCTGGACCGAAGAAGAAGCATAGAAATGACCGAGGAGTAGAGTATACTGTATATACGTTTACAGGAGTAACAAGCTCTGCCAATGGGACTCGGACCATAGTGCTGCGCAACTGCTTACCACAAGGCAATGGCGTTACTGTTGTGCCACGATGACCGTATAAAAGGAAAGAATTGGTCAGGTCAAGTTCCTTTTGTACGATCAGCGTGGTACAGCGGTAACGCCATTGACTTGTGGTAAGCAGTCGCACAGCCAATGGTTTGAGTTCTAGGGCGGAGCTTGTTAATCACCATGTCGTAACTTCACAAACTTACTGAGTATGATAATAACTCCTGAACGCTTAAGTTTATATCATAGTTACTTTCGCAAATTCGCGTCCCCAAAAGAGGACATGTACGAATGCATATGTGATTGATTTTTGTTTTATTTGCTTTATTACTTTTTCTTATAATTTCTTATGTCCTTTACATTCACGGCTACTGAACTTAGGGTAAACATGCGTACACTCATGTCATATGAATCAAGTTGTGATATTTTTCTTTGATTATTTTCTATTTGTATTTTATTCTATTGCATGTATTCACGGTTACCGAACTCATGACGTCACACAGACCACGCACCAGGAAAGACGCGAGACTTGACGCCAAATCGAAGCGCGCATTGTAATGACCACGTGGCGCGCACTTGGAGTAAACAACCTGACGCTGAATAGTTAGCCTGACCCAACCCAATGCATTTAGGGATAATCATGCACGATGGGTGGCTTACCCACGTGATATAAACACAACCTCGAACCGCATGTAAAAAAAAATTGTTCTGACAAATCCAAGTAAAGGAAAAGAACTCACTAACCCCCTTCCCTTCTCCTTCTTCCGCCACAACATACACACCTGTCATAAGGATCATCAAAGAGTCCCAGATCAAAACCAACGCTCTCGGCATAAAGACCCCAGCCTTCGGCGTAGTACGTGTACATCGGGAACCTGGAAGGCGCCATGCAGTAGTTTCTGTCCTCCATGGCGCTCCTGAAGAAGGGCATCGTCGTGGATTCCAGAGTATGAGAGCCCTGGAGGTGGTGACCTGGGTTGCCCTCGTGTAAGGATAAGGTCATCATTTTGTATTTGGGTCTGGAAAAAAAAGAAGTCTGGAAAAGGAAGAAGAAAAGGTCTAGAAGAGGACGAAGAAGAGGTCTGGATGAGGAAGAAGAAGAGGTCTGGAAGAAGAAGAAGAAGAGGTCTGGAAGAGGAGGAAGATGTCTGGAAGAGGATGAAGAGGTGGTCTGCAGAGGAAAAAGAAGAGGTCTGGAAAAGGGAGAAGAGGAGGTCTGGAAGAAGAGGAAAAAGAGGAAGTGATCTGGAAGAGGAAAAAGAAGAAGTGGGCTGGAAGAGGAAAAAGAAGCGGTCTGGAAGAGGAAAAAGAAGAAGTGGTCTGAAAGAGGGAAAAGAAGAAGTGGTCTGGAAGAGGAAGAAGTATAATTATGGAAGAAAAAGAAGAATAGGGCCAGAGAAATAAAAATAGGACTGGAAGAAGAGGAAGGGGAGATCTGGAAGAGGAAAAAGAGAAGGTCTGGAAGAGGAAAAAGCAGAGGTTTGGAAGAAGAAGAAGAGGTCTGGAAGAGGAAGAAGAAGTCTGGAAGAGGAAGAAGAAGAAATCTGGGAGAGTAAGAAAAAGATGTCTGGAAGAGGAAGATCTGGAAGAGGAAGAATAAGAGGTCTGGAAGAAGAAGAATAAAAGGAGAAGAGGAGGAAGGGGAGGAAGAAGAAGAATAGGGTGAGGACCATGGCGAGAACTTACGTGGCATCGAAGTGGTAGGTGTTGACATAGAACACCCCGGGTCTTGTTCCGTCATAGGAACCGGAGAGGTAGAAGGCGTGTGGACCATCGGCAGAAGGCGCCGCTTGCACCCTAAATGGCGGGGATGGTGGACAAAAAAAGGTGAGAAAAAGGTGTTCAGGGGTGATAAGGTCTGCATGAATGGTGCTCTCTCTCCAGTGCTCAGCGTCTTGAAGAAGTAAATTTTCTTTTTGTAAATGGTATTCGAATATTTGAAGCTTCTTGTTTCTTAATATTTGTTCTAATTATTTCACTGCCTAAAGCAAATGGAAATTAAGATTTTTATTCAGCTGAAGTAGACCCTCGGTGGGAAGGAGTGTCAGTTTCAAGGAACTGAACTCTTCAATATCTTGAATTTTTTTTTTTCATCAGAAGAAAAAAATTAACAAGAAAACCTCCTCTTCCTTTTCCTCCTCCACTTCCTCCTCTTCTTCCTCCTTTTCCTCCACTTAGCTCTCCTAATCCTAATCCTAATCTTAATCCTGATAATACTCTTCCTCCTCCTCATCCTTCTCTTTTTTCTCTTCTCCCTCTTCTTCTTTCCCTTCTTCCTCCCTTTCCTCCCCTTCCTCCTCTTCCTCCTTCTCCTCCTCCATTTACCTCTCCTACTTCTAATCCTAGTCCTCCGGCTTCTCCTTTTTTTAAAACTCACTCCAACTTGGCCTTGGGGATATTGATAAAAGCCTTGGGCAAGAGGGGCTTGATCTTGTCGTAGACGATGTCCTTGAAGCCCTGGAGGAGGTCGTCAGCGTTGTCGTAGAAGAACCTCGACTCGTTCTTGATCATGTTGGAGAAGTCGTTGACAGACATGTCGTAGCCCAGCTCCGATACGATCTGAGACGAACAACGATCATAACGATGATGATATTGTTACAACTCCTATCTGTGCCACAATCACGCACATGACCATGAATGGAAATGAGTAGATAGATAAATAGATAGATAAACAAATTAATAAATAAGCAAATAAATAAACGAATACATATAAATAAATAGATAAATGAATGAATAAATAAATAAATAAATAGATAAGTAAATGAATGAGTAGATAAATAAATAGATAGATGACAGATAAATTAATAGATAGATGAATAAATAAAGGAATAAATAGATAAGCAAGTAAATAAACAGTAAATTGATAGAAAAACATACTTAGATTAACTTTTTTTATCACTCTTAATCCTGGCTGATAATACTATGCACCTCATGGTAAAATTCCCCAAATGACAACGTTAAAGAAATTTTAAATCACTTTGTAACCTCAGTTTACTTTACCTTCGCCATTTCCCGTTGAATCCGCTTCACCTCGTCAAGACCCATTTGGTGAATGTCTTCCGGAAGCTTCACAGTTGATGTGTGGAAGCTGAGGACAAATGGAACCACATATCAAATGAGGAGCAGTCCACCGATGTCATTTTGTTGGAAATTTCCACAAATTTGTGGGAGAAATTTGAAGGATTATATGTAGATTTTGAAGAATTATATGTTGTAATTAACTCATTTGTATATATAATCATTCCTTATTTTTGTGTGAAAAAAATGTGGAAATCCAGATTTCCTTGTGAGAAATTTGTGGAAAAAAATCTCCCGTATGTGTAGGAATTGGCATAGATCACAGTGGCAACACTGTTTATGACAATAAAGAATTGTTTATCGAAAAACTCGAGGAGGCATACATGCATAAATCAAAACGTGGTACAACCAAGGATTACCTGCGCTAGCATGTGACAAGTGATAGTGACTTAGTTTCTCGATGTTGATGGCTTAGAATTAAACTGAATTATAGTTGACAAATGTAAATCTGTTGACTGGCGCCCATTCAGTGCTGTACAAATACTTTTCCACGTTGTATACTTACCAATTGTACTATCATGGTGGAGATGGGTTGAACACAAAATTTAGTGCACATGTAACTCGAGCATACAAATATATAAGAAAAGTTGCGCTCAACTTATATCTCTCTTTATGGCGCAGTTGGTTAAGCCAATATCACTTGCCACGTGCTAACGCAGGTTCGAGTCCTTGACTGTATCACATCTTAATTTCTGCATGTATGCCTCCTCGAGTTTCTCGATGTTGATGGCTTAGAATTAAAGTGAATTGTGGTTGATAAATGTAAATCTGTTCAATGGGACCCATTCAGTGTTGCGCGCACACACACACACGTATATATATATATATATATATATATATATACATATATATATACATATATATATATATACATATATATATATATATATATATATAAACATAAATGTATGTATATATATATATGGGGGGTCAGGTAGTATGTGTGAGCAAAATTTGACGCAGCCCAAAGGGATTTCTCCCCGTCTTCTCCTTTTATGCGTGGGGGGACGGAGAGGGGGGGGGGTCGCCGATTTAATGAAGCGGCCTTGCTGTGGATGTGCTGTGTCTTGCGACACTGCTTCTGACCCAGGGCAGTGGGCAAGGTGCAGGGATGACCCGTCATCCAGGAGGTGCTAAGATAAAAGGGAGGGTGGAGGAGTGTGGAGTGTATTCAGGGATGAAATGGGTGGGAATCATTTTATGCCTTTTCCTTTTTGGCTACCTCCCTTGTAAGGGGGAAAAAGCCTTGGTATATGTATGTGTATATATATATATATATATATATATATATATATATATATATATATACATTCTTAATATATATTGTATATATATATATATATATGTGTGTGTGTGTGTGTGTGTGTGCAGGTGTGTGTGTGTGTGGTGTGTGTGTGTGTGTGTGTGTGTGTGTGTGTGTGTGTGTGTGTGTGTGTGTGTGTGTGTGTGTGTGGTGTGTGTGTGTTTGTGTGTGTTTGTGTTACGTGTGTGTGGTGTGTGTGTGTGTCCTTGTGTGTGTGGTTGTGTCTCGTGATTTTATATATATATATATATCTAAATATGTTCAATATATATATACAGTATATATATATATATATATATATATATATGTATGTATGTATGTATGTATGTATGTATGTATGTATGTATGTATGTATGTATGTATGTATGTATGTATGTATGTATGTATGTATGTATAATATGTATATTTTTTAACTCACTTTACAATTTGCGAGTATCGAAGTTCTCCGTCAGGAAGTGACGTCACAGCAATTTCGTCACGAGTGACGTAATCATTGTTGACGTAATCCTGAAGCTTCCGGAATGCCGGAGTGACCTGTAAATAATAATTATAGTCATAGTAATAAAGTAAAAATAGACATACAAATAGATTAAATATATATACAGTCGGATAACTGAGCTTCTACAATGCTCTGTGCGTTCGAGTGTGTTTTAAATCATGAATTAGACTGGTAGAGTTCAGGCATATTATTTTTTTTTTCTTTCTTTTTTTAACAGAAGAATTTTATTGGTCTTCTGCCGACGCAAATGTCTACCGTTTTCTTTGTTGCCAAACGCGTCAAAGCATCAAAGAAAACTGTAAGCAGCGTAATCTTAAATTATTCCTTTTCTTGTAAATACGATAAACATTCTTTTTTTTTTTTTTTACTATCCAAACTACTTCTTATTGACAAGAAGAAGCATTTGGTAAGTTAGTAAATTAGGTAATTCATCACTACAAACATTTTCATCAATGACCCGTTTTGCTCTAAACTGGAAATCCTTGATTAGTGCTGGACTGAAGGATTCGCCGGAGAACTGGAAGGATGTGTAGGTCGGAGAGTCCTCTGCATTGGTCACACTAAAACGTCTAATCAAGTCGCTCACGCTTTTCTGTGGAGTGAGAAAGCGTATGTGAATTAATACACACACAAAGAAATATACGCACACACGCATACAGGAGCGACCAGTACACACACATGCACAGGTCTGAATTGAGAGAAGAGATCTCTTGATTAAGGACAGGAGGGCTTTAAGAGGTCATGGGAACAAATTAAGAAAGGCAACACACACACACACACACACACACACACACACACACACACACACACACACACACACACACACACACACACACACACACACACTCGGTGGCGTGGTTAGTAGAGTCCCCAACTGTCACTACGGCGGTCCGGGTTCGAATCCTGCCCAGGGCTGAAATAATTTCAGTATCGCTGAGCCTCGAGTCGTTACTCTAACTCTCGTGGGTGGGGAGTTGGGTGTGTGTGTGCGTGTGTGAGGTCACAACATTACCCATAGATCGGTCCTACGACCTCTGAGCTCTCTTCCGTGACGGAAATAGCTGTCGATCACGAGTCCAACACGTGATCCAAAGACCAAGGTGAACCAAGGTGAATCACACACACACACACACACACACACACACACACACACACACACACACACACACACACACACACACACACACACACACACACACACACATGCATACACAAACACGCAAATGCAAACATACACACACACACCCAAACAAATACACATATAATAATTTCGGTCCTACCCAGGGCCGAAATTATTTCGGTATCGCTGCGCTTCGGGTCGTTACTCTGACTCTCGTGGGCGGGGAGTTGGGTGTGTGTGTGCGCGTAAGGTCATAGCATTACCCATAGATCGGTCATACGACCTCTGAGCTCTCTTCCGGGAGGGAAATAGCTGTCGATCACGAGTCCAACACGTGATCCAAAAAGATCAAGGTGAAACAAATACATACCCACAAAACACACCGACACAAGCGCGCGCGCGCCCGCGCGGCCACGCACATGCATACAAAGGATTACAAAGGCGGAGCATGTCGACAGGAGAATTTTTGGTCCATAACTACGTCGGATGCGAAAAAAATATATATAATAATAATAATAAAAATAGAATAAAATAAAGATTATAATAATATGAATAATAATAAACAAAATAAATAAATGCTTAGGTATAGTTAAATGATAAACAAACAGGTAAATAGTAAATAATAATAAATGAAAATCAAGCAAATAATAAACAGACAAATAATATAAAATAAATGACAGTCATTACAGCATCTTGCTTAGATGTTTATCTAAACGAATCTTAAAGCTTCGAACTGAACTACATTGCACTGCCTCTGCAGGAAGTTTATTCCATTCATTAATTACACGGTTGGCGAAGTTGTTTCTACCCACTTTCAAATTAAATCTATTTCCTGACAGTTTGAGACCATTATTTCTTGTCAGATTATCATTCAATGTAAAAATTTTGTCACTTTTGATGTCAATCCCCTTTAGAATCTTAAAGAAGTGTATGAAGTCACCTCTGAGTCTATGCTTTTTTAGGGGAAATAGATTTATATGTTCTAGTCAATTTTCGTATGATTTATTTTTATATTCGGAATCAGTTTTGTGGCTCGCCGTTGTACTTTTTTCCAATATGTCAATGTCTTTAATTAATGAGATTCGGTGACCATGCGGAAACAGCATATTCCAAATGTTGACAAACTATTGATTTATTTATCGATTTTTTTTTTTTTTTTTTTTTTTTTTTTTTTTTTTTAATCTCCACCTCGTTATGGACAAAAAAGGTCTTCTGTCAGCCATCACACTTTGCCTTTGTAAACAAAATTATGGTGGCATGGGACAAAAGGACACGTGTGTTTACAAAGGAGAGATTGAGCCCTTGAACCAGTTACCACAGTGATAAGCCTCCTGTGCAAACAATGAGCGTCTCATTCACGTAGTAAAAAACTCCAAACTATAATAAACGAATAAACGAATAAATGTGTAAATCAAGAGGAGTAACAGGTAATAATGAAAGAGAAAACATATAAAATGAAAATGAATAAAAGAGACAAAATTATTATATAAGGTAATTAAAAATTGAATTATATATATATATAATACACACACACACACACACGCACGCACACACACACGCACACACACACACTCACACACGGCTCGGTGGTGGATTGGTAAAGTACTGGCCTCACAAGCCAGAGAACCGGGGTTCGATTCCCCGGCCGGGCGGAGATAAGTTGGGTTTGTCTCCTTTCACGTGTAACCCCTGTTCACCTAGCAGTGAGTAGGTACGGGGCGTTAGTCAAGGAGTTGTGACCTTGCTGTCCCGGTGTGTGGTGTGTGAGTGGTCTCAGACCTACCCAGAGATCGGCAAATAATGAGCTCTGAGCTCACTGCCGTAGAGTGGTGTCTGGCTGTCTCGACAGAGACTGCAGCAGATCCAAGGTGAATACACAAACACACACAACATTACTCACCATAGAGATGGCGTGGTTGACCAAATCCTCTTCGACGCCTTTGCGCATAAGGGCGATAATCTGGTCAATTTGTGTTGGGATATGACCCAAACGAGAGAGCATCTTCTCATAGTCTTTTGGACTTTCAAACACCATCCAAGATATCAACTTTTCGAAGTCGACGTGGATTCCTTCGTTGAAGTTAATGGGGAACAAATATCTGAAGGAAATGTAGCCAAAAAGATACGATGAATATTCAGTGATAAAAAAATACAAAAATAAAAAAAGTAATGATTTGATGTAAATGTAGCTTTGAAACCCTGCTGGATTCTTGCTCAGGATTCGAACCTTTTCAAAGCTAAACCAAAAATCAACATCTTGTTACATTTGTAAATAAACAAATAAAAGAAAAAAGTATAGATGAACAGATAAACGAGCAAAGGAATAAATTAATGTGTAAATAAATATGTAAATAGATAAATATAAAGGTAAATAAATGAATAAATAAATAAATAAGTGAATAAATTAATAGTCAAATAAATGAATAAGTATATATATATATAGATAAATGAATAAATGAATAAATAGGCAAGGTGGAAGACTCATATATAGTATCATTTCTAGCCATTTTATAGGTCAGTCATCGTTTTTCTGCTTCGTATTTGAAGTAAGGCCCTGTTCACACTAACGGTTTCAACCGCGGCGGTTCAACTACAGTGTACGTCAATGGATGCGTTCACACACAACCGCGCAGTTTTTCCTTGACTATGTGGTACCACCGCGGTCTCCGCGCTAGTGTGAACAGGACCTAAGACACTTTCTCAAGAACACTTTGGAAGGACTTCCTTACCCCTTGAAGGGATATCCTTCGATGAAGGTCTGCATCTCGGCCTTGAAGACACGGAGGTTGATCTTATCGGCGCGGTCGGTTAGTTTGGGCTCAATGTCTTCGGCCCTCTTGAAAAACTCAAGGCATTTCTTGTAACGGTTCTCGAAAGCATCAAGGGACAGGTCATCCAGGCGGTCGTCGTTGTCATGGAAACCGACCTGAAAGTCACGAACTCACATTATCTTTGATGAAGAACTCGAGGCACTTCTTGTAACGGTTCTCGAAAGCATCAAGGGACAGGTCATCCAGGCGGTCGTCGTTGTCATGGAAACCGACCTGAAAGTCACGAACTCACATTATCTTTGATGATAGCCACCCTCGAACAGCACTGGTGGCGTAAGCGGAAGCGTGCTGGTCTCGCGTTTAACGAGATGTGGGTTCGAATCCCGCACTTCGTTTCTCAGCAGTGACTGTTACCTGCGCCAACAGTCCCCAAAGCGCTTTGGGAAAAGGTGACGGCTAAGCGCCTCCTGCCGTAAGCTCTCCACCTTCCTCTTCTTCCCGCTGAAAAAATAGTTGTTTTTGTTCACCGGAGTCTGTCTAGTTTGTACAGAATTCACTAAAGAAAAGAACATTTGATGATGAAAAGTGTGCATTTGCATTTTAGATGCCTGATTTTTAGGCCCTGTTCACACTAGCGGTTTGAACCGCCGTGGTTTGAACCACGGCGGTTCTATTACAATGTAAGTTAATGGAGGCGTTCACACACAACCGCGCAGGTAATCCTTGATTTTGTGATACCACCGCGGTTTCCGCGCGGATCGAACCACTAATGTGAATAGGGCCTTAGTAATTTAAATAAGAGAAAGACAATTGCTTTCGGTCTAAAGTTTATAGAACCGGAAATTCTTTCAAGCATCTGGTGGGAAATCAGAACGACTGTCAAAACATCTAAATTTAACTCTTACCAGCCAACTCCCACGGAGTGGGAAGTGAGAAACCCCTGGTGGAGCAGAACCCTGTCAGTTGCGCCAAGGGTTCTTTTTTTATACAAATTATCGGGGGGGAATGGAGAGGGGTTGTGTATAGATGATGCTGTGATGCATGAGGGGGAGTGGGTGGGGGATGGGGGTGAGGAAGTATGTATGAGAAAAAATATTTGACGAGGCCCGAAGGGACTTCTCCCCGTCTTCTCCTTCCCTGCATGGGGAGACGGAGAGGGGGAGGGGGTCGCCGAATTTATGAAGCAGCCTTGCTGTGGATGTGCTGTGTCTTGCGACACTGCTTCTGACCCAGGACAGTGGAGAGGATGCAGGAATGACCCGTCATCCAGGAGGTGCCAAGATAAGAGGGAGGGAGGAGGGTGGAGGGGAGTGGAATATATAGGAAATGAAATAGGTGGGAGTGGTTTCTATGCCTTTTTCTTTTTGGCTACCCCCCATGTAGGGTGAAAAAGCTTTTGGTATATGTATGTATGTATGTATCGGAACCTTTTTTCAATTTGTTCCGTGGGTTTTTACATATGGTTAGTAATGAATAAAAGCAGCAACGACTGCAACAGCACTGTTTGGCCTCTCTCCTACAATGAGAGAGGCCAAACAATTTAGGTTAGTAATATCAATAACAATCACTGTCATGCTCTAGCAGTATTGTTAGTTTACTTCTTGATTAACTTGAATTGATTGCTTAGACTATTGAAGCATTTAAGTATTTAGTTTCCAATTGACAAAAAGCAAATGATTGGCTAACGGAATAATAGGAAGGAAATTGTCTACCACGCTAAGTTATGTGTATACCGTTACTGTTTTGTTTTGCTTTTTCAAAAAAAAAAAAAAAAAGTGGGGACCAAATCAAACCCTCGCTTCGATAAAAAAAAAAAAAAAAAAAAAAAATCAGCCATCCTTGAAACACCGTAAAAATGTAAATAAAAACTTGTGGCCAAGATGCTAGAAGAAAAATATAGAATTGTGCTCAGTATGTTAAGAAAAACTTCGAGAGAGAGAGAGAGAGAGAGAGAGAGAGAGAGAGAGAGAGAGAGAGAGAGAGAGAGAGGGAGAGAGAGAGAGAGAGAGAAGAGAGAAGAGAAAGAGAGAGAGAGAGAGAGAGAGAAGAAAAAGATAGAATAAATCGACTCAGGGTCATGAGAAAACCCAGATGGGAATTCCCGATGGAGGCGGCAGTTGTAACCTGTGATAGGCCCCCCGCGTTGATAAAGTGACATAACAGATGGCCTTGTCTTCATCCTTGTGCGCATCGGTGGTCAGATCAATGTCATCGTCGATAACAACGTAGTACCACAGGCAAGTAACTGTGTGTGTGTGTGTGTGTGTGTGTGTGTGTGTGTGTGTGTGTGTGTGTGTGTGTGTGTGTGTGTGTGTGTGTGTGTGTGTGTGTGTGTGTGTGTGTGTGTGTGTGTGTGTGTGTGTGTGTGTGTGTGTGTGTGTGTGTGTGTGTGTGTGTGTTTACTTTATTATATTTACTTATCTGTAATACATAGGACAAAATCTATACTTCTGAGGTCTCTTTTCTATGCTTCCATCGGCCAACATTAGTTCTGAATTTGCTTATATTGCCTAGCTACACTTTTTTCTTCCTTATTGCCCTGTGTATCCTTGTATCTTTTTGGAAAATTGTATTTCCAATATCCTTCTTGTCGATTATTTCGACACTTTTCATTGTCGTGAACACTACTTCTTTCTTTTTTACCTTCTAATGTTGGCAGTTCAATTAGATTTAATCATTGCATGTTTCTGAATCAGGAGAATATATAGAGAAGACATAACACTGAGGTAAAAGAATATACAAATCAAGAGAAGGTAGTTGACGTTATCAAGAGAATGAAGTTTCACTGGGCTGGACGAGTTGTCCGCATGAATGAGGAGAGATTGCCGAAGGGAGCTGCGTTTGGAGTGGTGGATAGACGCAGACCGAGAGGAAGGCCAAAGCGACAATGGATTGATAAAGTCAGGGTTGCACTTGAAGAACAAAGTGGAAAAGAAGATTGGTATGAAGAAGCTTAATATTGAGACGAATGGCGAGACATATTTTTCGCGGACAAAGCTCAAGATCCAGCGGAGTAAGTAATATTTCTGAATCCAAATTGGTTATCTGTTCAGATGTTCGTCTCTTCCAAATATTTTCATCTATCTTTCACAGTTCATTCACGCATTTAGCTGCCACAACAATCAAAGACATTTGTTTATAAATCAGGAGTTTCTCCTTACTTCCTCATAGCTTGGGATCACATGAACTTTTTTTGTAATCTCTTGGCAATTTTCCTTCTTCCAATGAATATACAGTTAGCTGAAGGTTTTAACAACATTTGTTCTTTACATTCTTTGAGCACCCAATTTCAGATCCCATATATTATTATTGCCAATTTTTGTGCTTTTTGAACTTTCACTTCCATGACATTCAACATTATGTTTTCAGTTGTTCTTGTTTGCCCTCAAAATTGCTATTCTTGGTAAGTACATTCTAGAAACTTGTCAACTCGTATTACCTTCCCTGTGTCTCAATTTCCCATGATTGTTATGTATATATTTCTATTTTTTATATTTTTTCATTATTTCTTGATCTGTAGAGTATTGTGGCCGAGCGAGTTAGAGCATTAACTATTTCTTGCAGAGTTCGAGGTAACGGCAGTTCGAACTGTGTCGCCAACGAATGAACAAAGGGCATGTTTTATCAAGTTCCACGCTTGAAAGTCCTTTGTAAGGGGCACCGTCCTAGCCTCCTAATAAGGGGAATCGCGACGTTAAACAACAACAATAACATCATCATCATCATCATCATCATCATCATCATCATCATCATCATCATCATCATCATCATCATCATCATCATCATCATCATCATCATCATCATCATCATCATCATCATCATCATCATCATCATCATCATCATCATCATTATCATCATCATCATCATCTAATCTGTTGGCTTTCTTTTTTCCACCTTTTCCATCATCAAAATTTCCCTTTTTTTGCTGTTTCACATCTTTTATTAAACCAACCTTCCTCTGTTTTCCTCCTTTCCTTTAGTTTTGATACACATTTTCCCGTTCTCAAGTTGCAAACATTAAAAAAAAATCCCATTTCACCTACATATTTCCAGTCTTTCTGAATTTCTCCACTCCTTTTCATTTTTTCCAGTTCTATAGCTTATGACTCACCTTCTTTATTTCTAGGGCTCATCTCTCCTTCCCTGTAGAAACAGGGAATCCAAGAACTACAAAATCACAATCCCATGGAACAAGCGCGCGCATACACATACGATTGCATATGAGCTAGACATTTTAGAATGGAACTAAGGCATGCTCAACTTACAAAAGACGCGAATTCCGGGGAGTCCTTCATTCTCCAGAGCCAGTGATCGTCCAGAAGATCCTTCAAATCCGGATTCGCGGCGTGGAAATCCCGGGGAATATGAGCGGCCGCCGCCGCTCCTGGAGGTCGCCAGCGAATGAAATAAATTGTAAATTACATATCCCTTAATAATGTATACAATAACAAGGCAGACACAAAATGCATATGTAAATGCATCTATCCTATCCTTATCAGGCATTGAATTCTGATCTTTCTAGGTTAATGTCAGTCAGGTAATGATTAAAATAAATACAAATTGGTAATGGGTGACTTCAATGATAAAGTGGGATAGAACATGGTAGGAAAATCATAAGTTGGAAAATTTGGAGCAGAGGGAAAAGCGACAGATGGAATGCTAGTTAATCTAACAGAGAAGTAACCTGAGAATAATTGGTACTTCATTAAAAAAAAAATGTAAGTTATAAATGGACGAGGAAGTCCAAAAGAAACAAGAAAAATCAAAACGGGTTTTATAAAGCTGCCTACATACACAGACACGCAAACATAGACACACACACACACACACGCACACACACACACACACACACACACACACACACACACACACACACACACACACACACACACACACACACACACACACACACACACCACACATGCACAGGAAATAAATAAATATCATACCAAACAGCGCAGAACAAAAGACTAAAATCCAGGAAACTTTCATCTTTGTTCGTTGACGAAGTCTTCAGAAATGCTGTGACAAAGTCCATGGTACCCTTATAAAGGATGGTCAGCGGGACTTCCCCCCGACCAGCTGTCTTGATAAGCAAAAATCACTTAGAACAGACAATTCATAGGTTCTACTCCTTATCTACGCCTACACCCGTATCTAAACCTAATTCTGTCTTTGCTTCCCACCATTACGCTTTGTATCTATTTGTTTATAGTTCATAATATTTTTCTCTCTCTGTCTAGCTGCCTATCAGTTTCTCATGCCAATAACAGTCTTGATACCCGTATGTGTATAAATGTGTATATCTATGTGTATATCCTTACTTTATATATATGTATATATATATATATATATATATATACATATATATATATATATATATATATATATATATATATATATATATGTACAACACTGAATGGGTCCCAATTAGATATACATTTTAATAACCACTTTAATTCTTAGCCATCAAAAACCGACATGTAGAAATTTAAATGTGGTACTGCCAAGGACTCGAACCCGACATCCTTTGATGACTTAGAATTAAAGTGTATTGTGGTTGTTAATATATATATATATATATATATATATATATATATACATATATATATATATATATATATATATATAAATATATATAAATGTATATATGTGTTTATATCAATTTATTCTCTCCATTACCTGTTCAAGCACAAAATCAACTCTTTACGTATAAACTTTTGACCACCTTCAAGACACTTTCCCCTATCCTATACCTCTACAACACATCTCATAATGCCTATCATAAGCTTTCTCCAAATCCATAAAACCCTAAAACACATCCCTACTCTTTGGCAAGAACTTCTCACATATGTGTTTTACTACAATAAACTTAAACTAATTTATGCATCATCTTCCTCTCTTTAACCCACAATGCTCTTTCACAATTACTCCCTCTGTTCATCTACCAGTCCCTACGGTTAACATCTTCCCATACGTTTTACCAACTACAGTTCACAGACTGATTCTTTCAAAACTACCACATTTATAGTTTTTTCCTTTTCCTTTGTATGATGGAACTACACATGCACTCCTCCAATCCACGGGAACTCTTCCCTTACCTTGGCACAAATTAAAGTTTCACAAACCATTTCACTCTTACCACTGCTCCCTTCATCAGAGACCTCACGCGACATTCATGTAATTCAAGTGCCTTACCAGCTTCCAATGCCTTCACTGTTCTTTACACAGATACTCCTCTACTTACAAACATTGGCTTACAAACTTTCAGACATCTAAATGAAGCCTCAAGCTTACTTTACCAGTTTCAAAGGTAAGAAATCCAACATTAAAGTATTAGTATTACAATGAGTTTTTGTTTTATATATCATTAGTAATGTGTTCTAAGATAAAAGAAAACATATATTGACTTTATATCATACATATTTATGCATGTAGATTTGAGCACCTTTAAGATAATGTTGAACAAGGACTCACGAACATTTTGAGTAAACAACAGCCGCTCGGAACGTCAGTCATTCTTAAGTTGAGGAATATTCTTATATCTTCTTTTCATGTAGCCGTATAACTTCCTTCTTTCAACTCATTTATTCTCGTGGCATCTCCCTCTGCATAATGAAACAATCCTTATCTTCCTCTACATTCAATGAATCTCTGAAACACTCTACTCATTTGACCTTTACTGTCTTCTCTTCCATTAGTATCTGTCTCTCAGCACCCTTTACCTTTACCTACTTAAAAAAAATAGCGATAAATAAAATAATTATTCTCAAAAGTTACGGTCAAATACCTACCCCGTCTTACTTCTTGCTTCCTTTTAGCTTCCCTCACCTCGAGATTTGCTTCCGTCCTCTTCCTTCTTTACCTCTCATACATAAGACAGTAATAACATAGAAATAAGGGAGAGTGCAAAAGACCATAAGGCCTACACTAGGCAGTTCCATGCCCATTACCATCTATCATCCCCATCCATAAACTAATTTAACCTTCTCTTAAAATAACTGATAGCTTTAGTGCTCACTACATGCTAACTAAGTTTATTCTATGCGTTAATGACTGTTCTTGTTCTTGCCTATTTCCTAAACCTAAATTAACGAGAATTGGTTTACTATTTTCTCTTTGCAACCAATCTTCATATATCCTTTTTTTTCTGCTACCACAAATTCCATCTCTTTATCCCACTATTCGCTGCCCTTTCTTCTGTTTCCTTATCTTCTCCTCCTCATACACGAACGTTATCACTTCCTCCTGAAAACATACTCATTCTTATTATAGAACTAGCCAAATTACCCGCGCGTTGCTGCGGGCAAATGATGATCATTTTAATTTTGATAGAATTTGTGGAGAAAAGTTACATGGAATGGAATGGAAAAGGCAACAAAAATAAAATGTTAAGAAAGTGAGAAAAAATCTATTTGAGGAGGGAGACGCCCTTTGGAATAATATATTTATCCAAGTAGCCTGGGTTATGGTGGAATATATATGGTTTTTGGGGGAGTTCGCGAACAAACAGACAGATAGACGCAGCTACTACTTTATTATCGTAGATACAAATGAAAGGTAGTTATCAAAGTTATCTTGGGTTATAATATTTCAGAATATATATGGTTATAAGGATCTATCTGCAAAAACCTAGGAGTTCGTAAATAATCCCTAAATTAACCATACCCTACCTAACTTTAACCCTTAACCCTAACCGAAATATATATGTATATGTATATATATATATATATATATATATATATATATATAGATATATAAATAGATATATAATATATACATATATATATATATATGTATATATATATATATGTATATATATATGTATATATATATATATATATATATATATATTATATACTGCATATATATATACTGTATATATTTAGAAATGAAATATAGTTATCCTAGTACCTGGAATGATAGGGCATGAGAATATGTATAGTTATAGGGGTCTATCTCCAAAACCCGAGGAGAAGATCGTGAACAAACAAACAGACAGACAGATAAATGAAAGATAGTAATCCAAATACTTTAGATTATAAGGCTTTAGAACATAAATGGCTATATGGGTCTATCTGCAAAAACCTAGAAGGAGTTCGTGAATAATCTCTAACCTAACCATACTCCACCTAACTTTATCCCTTAACCCTAACAAATATATATATATATATATATATATATATATATATATACATACATACATATATATATATGTAGATATATATATATATATATATATATATATATATATATATATTTTAAATAAAATATATTTATCCAAGTACCTGGAGTGATAGGGTATCAGAATATATATGGTTACGGGGGTCTATCTCCAAAACCCTAGGAGTTCGTGAACAAATAGACAGACAGACAGACAAATGAAACATAGCCAAGTACCTTGGGTTATAATGTTTCAGTATATATGGTTATAGGGGTCTATCTGCAAAAATCTAGGAGGAGTCCGTGAATAATCCCTAACCTAACCATACCCCACCTAACTTTAACCCCTAACCCTATTTTTTTTTTTTTAATGAAATATAGTTATCCAAGTACCTGGAGTGATAGGGTATCAGAATATATATGGTTATGGGGTCTATCTCCAAAACCTTTAGAGGAGTTCGTGAACAAACAAACAGACAGAAAGACAGAGGTTACTACTTTATTATAGTAGACTAATTGTTATAGTCCTGTGCGGTGCAAGGAGTCCGTTCAGGTTGTGGCATACGTCGTGCCGCATCAACTCTAGTATTTACCTTTCTCTTATTTCTCATCTGTGTGCTATTTGATTTTTTTCTGTATATAGTAAAGGAAACTGCATAGTACAATGAGGATCATTTTTTAGGATTAAAACAACGATTACCCACCGCATCCCACCTGTCTCACCGGCGTGGCAACATGGGAAGGAAAAAGCTGCCAAGTGTCATAGAATTTATTCAGATCGTTGTTACAATCCTGAAGTGATACTTGTTGTACTACACAGATTCTTTCACTATATACAAAAAAGCACATAGATGGAAAATAAGAAAGAGAAAGAGGCATGTATTCAGGTTGATTTGGCATCATGGCTTGCAGTAAGTCACGAAGTATTCCACACCCTGAACGGACTCGTAAGAGCGCACAAACTATAGTAAGAGTAACAAAATTCAGTCAGTCCATGTCGATGCGAGCTTTGAACTCGGGTCCCTCTGAGCGTTAGTCCTAACCGATACCACTCCGCCACTCAAACCAGTTCTTCGTTTACTCATGTATCTATTTTACCCTTCACAACCTCCCACACTTCTCTCAGCCTCACATGATATATCTTTTTTTACTTATGTATAGACGTCTCGATCAACATTCATTGAACTTACTGAGATTAGAAACAGCGATGATGATAAGAACTTTTTTTTCGCATTGGTACGATGGCCACGTGGAGTAGGTGAATCGGATGGGACATACCAACGTGACTTTCTGTGATTTTATGCACCTGGTGGTTATCTGTTGGTGTGTTTTGCGATGAATTGTGAGAATGCTTCAATCTTCTTGTTGATGCAACAATTTTTTTGATTAGGTTCAGTTGGATAAACATCTGGAAGATATGATACATTTCCCTTTCAACCGTGTTTTTTTGTTGTTGTTGTATATATTAGCATTCTTGTTTTCTTTTTTTCATTATATTTCTTTATCCATCTTTGTTTTATTATTTTTTATCAATACTATTGTACTTATATATTCATTTACTTATTTATTTATCTATTTATTTATATATTAATTCATCTATTCATTCATTCATTTGTTTAATTATTTATCTATATACTTATTTATCTATCAATTCATTTGTTTATCTATTCATTTACCTACTTATTCATTCATTTATTCATTCATTTATCTTTTGATTGATTGATTGATGATTGACTGACTGATTTATTGATTTATTCATTCATTCATTCATTTATTTATCTATTTATTTGTCTATTTGTTTACTTGTGTACTTAGCCATTTGTTTATTCATTCATTTCTTTATTCATTTATTTATTCACTTATATATTTATTTACCTATGTGTCTGTTTATAAATTAATTCATTCATCTATACATATATTTATCTATCTATTTATCTATTCATCTATTTATCTATTTACTCAATTGCTGAGCCCAAAATCTCTACCTGCTGCAGCTACAAATCTTATACTTTTTCCAAATGCTCTCCCCACCACTGGTGACATGGAAACAGCGACACACGAATGTTAGATAACCGTCCAGAGATTCTTCGTAGAGATCATTGATGTCATTAGCGATAAGTTCTGCAAATTGCTTTAGTTTGACGAACGTAACCATCTTGACAAATGCTTTAGAAAAGAATAGAATAACAAAGAATAAACCGTCTTATTGGCATCTTTTAGCTTATCATCTTCCTATAAATACATATATATGTATATATGGGTATATATATAATATATATATATATATATATATATATATATTCATATATACATATATATGTATATATATATATATATACATATATATATGTATATATATACATATATATACTTATATATATATATATATATATACATATACATATGTATATATATATATATATACATATATATATACATATACATATACATATACATATACACATATATATATACATATATACATTGTGTGTGTATATATATATATGTATGTATATATAATTCATATGTGCATATACATATATATTATATATACGTATATGCATATATATATACATATATATATATATACATATATATATGTATGTATATACATGTATGTACATATATATATATATATATATATATGTATATATATGTATATATGTATGTATATGTATGTACATATATATATATATATATGTATATATATATATATATACACATATATTTTATTGTGTGTGTGTGTGTGTGTGTGTGTGTGTGTGTGTGTGTGTGTGTGTGTGTGTGTGTGTGTGTGAGTGTGTGTGTGTGTGTGTGTGTGTGTGTGTGTCGTTACCTTGGATCTGCTGGATCACGTGTTTCGTGATCGACAGCCACCCACCCGGAAGTGAGCTCAAGCTCATTATTAGCAGATCTCTGGGTAGGTCTGTGACCTCACACTCCACACACCGGGAACAAGGTCACAACTCCTGACTAACGCCCACGAGAGCTGGAGGTGAACAGGGGCTCGAAACGTACCGAGACTGAAATCCCAATTTCAGTCCTAGGCCGGGATTCGAACCCGGTTCCGCCGGCACCTCCGTGTGAGGCCAGTGCCTTACCAATCCGCCACCGGGTAAATGTGGCGTGTGTGTGTGTGTGTGTGTGTGTATGTGTGTGTGTGTGTGTGTGTGTGTGTGTGTGTGTGTGTGTGTGTGTGTGTGTGTGTGTGTGTGTGTGTGTGTGTGTGTGTGTGTGTGTGTGTGTCTTTACCTTGGTCTTTTGGATCACGTGTTGGACTCGACAGTATTTCCCGAGAGAACTCAGAGCTCGTATGACTGATCTATGGGTAATGCTATGACCTTAAACGCACACACAAACCCAACTCCCTGCCCACGAGAGTTGGAGTAACGACTCGAAGTGCAGCGATACTGAAATAATTTCAGTCCTGGGCAGGATTCGAACCAGGTACCGCCAGCACCCCGTGCTGACAGTCTAAGACTCTACCAACCGCGCCGTGTGTGTGTGTGTGTGTGTGTGTGTGTGTGTGTGTGTGTGTGTGTGTGTGTGTGTGTGTGTGTGTGTGTGTGTGTGTGTGTGTGTGTGTGTGGTGTGGTGTGTGTGTGTGTGTGTGTGTGTGTGTGTGTGTGTGTGTGTGTGTGTGTGTGTGTGTGTGTGTGTGTGTGTGTGTGTGTGTGGATAGTTTTAGATACTTGGGTGCGAATGAGGTGGAAAAGGGAGGGGTTGAGGTGGAGGTAGGATGTAGATTGAGAGAAGCGAGTAAATGCCTTGGGGGATTAAAAGTGTAATGAGAAATAGACATTTGGGAATAGATGTTAAGAGGAGATTGTATGAAGGAGTGATTGTGCCGACAGCACTGTATGGGGCAGAAACATGGAACATAAGAGAGGAAGAGAGGAAGAGTTTGAATGCGTTTGAGATGAAATGCCTGAGAAGTATGGTAGGGGTTACTAGGATGGATTGAGTGAGAAACGAGGAGGTGAGGAGGAGAGTGGTGGTGGAAAGGGAGTGGGGAGATAGAGTTGATGAAAGAGTATTGGGATGGTTTGGACAAATAGAAAGAATGAGTGAAGAAAGATTAATAAAAGAGGTGTGGAAGGCAGAGGTGGAAGGAATGAATATGAGGGGGCGACCAAGGATGAGATGGATGGATGGGGTAAAAGGGGACTCGGGAAAGAGGGGAATGTCTGTTGAGGAAGGAAGGGAGAAGACAGAAGATAGGAGCAAGTAGGAAATGGTTGTGTATAAATGATGTTATGATGCATGGAAGGAAGTGGGCGGGGGATGGGGAGGGTGAGGGAGTATGTGTGAATGATATTTTGACCCAGGTCGAAGGCATTTCTCCCCGTCTTCTATTTTTCTGCATGAGGGGACGGAGAGGGGGAGCGCCGATTAAATGAAGCGGCCTTGCTCTGAATGTGCTGTGTCTTGTTCTATTGCTTCTGACCCAGGGCAATGGGCGAGATGCAGGGATGACCCGTCATCCAGGAGGAGCCAAGAAAAGAGGGAGGGAGAGGGTTGAATGGGAGTGGAGTATGTGAGAATGAAATGTATGGGAGTGGATTTATGCCTTTGACTTTGGCTACCTCCCTTGTAAGACGGGAAAAGCCGTTGGTATACGTATGTACTTATTTACTTATTTATATATTTTTGCATTTACTATTTTATTTACATACTTATATGTTAGATTTTTTTTTCTCTCTTTAAGCCATCTCAGCACTAAGAACAAAGACGGCGAACAACAGAAAAAGGGAGAAAAAGTGAGAGTTTTATATATATATATTTATACTTTTGCTTTTACGTAAGATACTCGCACGTGTGAAATTCTCTGGTTTCCATTTTTTATTGCCTAGCTCGATAACACAGTTACAACGCTGATAACGTGAGCTGTTCTATAATTAAGACAAATGAGCAATTCACGGAACTTTGCAACCTTGAGGATATGGCCCATCATATCTTTTCATTTTAAGTACAAAAATTTAACACACACACACACGTGCGCGCGCGCACACACACACACACACACACACACACACACACACACACACACATATATATATATATATATATATATATATATATATAAATATTTATATATATATATTTTTATATATATATATATACATATAT
>NC_134816.1:19759808-19779210 GCF_046742065.1 Oratosquilla oratoria | reverse complement strand
TCTTCAACCTCTGCCTCCTCCGAGGGCATGTACCTGCAGCCTGGACTTCAAAGCACGTTTGTTCCGATACCGAAAACAAGTAGTGATAAATTCAGGCTCATTTCCCTCACACTTCATGCTTCAGAAAGGTGCTTGAACGCAATCATCCTTGCCCGGCTAATGCATCGTCTACAAGGTCAACGTCTCTCCCGCAGCTGTAATGGTTTCCTCCCACAAGGAAGTACGCACCACTGTTTTACTGAGCTCTACCACCCCGCCTCTCTCCCACCAGCGTATTTGCCTTCCTGGACCGCAAAAGTGTTTTCGATGTAGCCAACCATGAAATAATTCTTTAACCTGCTGATTATCTTTGGAGTGCAATGAAATCTTCTCCGGTGGATTCGAGGATATCTGAGTAACCGGAAGTCACGTGTTCTCCTTTCGGGGTGTGTGCAGTTCTTACGAGCAGTTTTCGAATTCGGTACCCCGCAAGGTGGAGTAACTAAGTCCTTTCCTATTCAACGACTTGATGCAACCCACTTACGCTCCCTCTCTTCCTAACGTTTTCCCGGTACAACGCTCCTCTACTACGCGGACGACATCTGCATCCATTCCAGCTCGGCCCGCTGACCACCAACACGTTCTCAATGGCTATCTACACGTCAACTACCGCTTGTGATCTCAATCATTTCCCCCCTGAGAAGGACAGAATATTTTCATCTCGTAACCTCCAAGCAAACGCCGACGTTCTACATGGGAGTGATACTACAATTCCCTCATCGCACACAAGAAATATACCTTGGAGCACCAGCCCGGATCACTCCCAGCCATACCCACGCGACCCACATATCCCATCCCCTTGTTAATGATCGTCCTTGATCGTCTACAGCACCGTTTTAAAACCCCTATCAAGTGGCTTGCCCACAAATTCCACTCGCGTTTCATTATCAGTGGTCAGGACTCTATACACCACATTTCTTTCGAATCACTCGTTGACTACTTATCACCTGCCCTTTGTCCAACTTCCTCCCAGGAAAGCTTTGGAACCTCTCGAAAAATTGCAAAATAGAATAAATAAGATTTAGCTTAGGTGCCCCTCCCTTCGACTCGCATCGGTTAACATGCTAAGAGAACTTGGGCTATCCTCGCTCGTCAGAGAGATTATAGGCTAATAATGGGCCATTCTCCTCTGTAGAGACGCCTTTGATCGCCTCTCTATATCCCAAACTTTACTGCTACCATCAGGCGTCTACGCTCGCGTCGAACCTGACGATGGCACCCCGCCTCCCACTTCGCCCAGGAGGCAGAAACCCTCGTCACTACAGTGTGCAACACACCCAGAAACCTTGACCCCTCCACGTCCCTGAAGAAACAGTTGAACCCCGACTTACCCCCGTGGCGAATCTCCTACCTCTAACATCACCTTCACACCAACCTCCAATGATGACCTTTCTGTACTTCAAAAGCAACTTACACTAGAGGCCATCGACAACGTAAATCCTCAAAGATCCCTGCAGAGCGCATATTATCTACGTTGATGGCTCAGTACAGGCTTGATTGGAAGAGCAGCGTGTGCCCATTTACTCACCCTCCTTACAGCCACCTGTGGAAGCTGGATGGATTGGACGCAGGCTATCTGTCACATCAAGCTCCACGTTTTTATGAGCTAACACATAATCCTCGAACCCACTAACCTATCTTGTAGACTGGGATGGTCAATTGGGGTGATCGTTTGTGACTCCCAACCAGCTCTACACAGACGCCCTCTCCTCACCCAGACCCAACAACTTATCGTGTTGTGTGGGCCCATACTGAACCTATCTCGCCGTTGCTCACGTTGCATTTATGGCCGTGTCCCTTTCAATATGGGTGCCTTCTCACATCAACCTTGCTGGCAAACGTCATGGGGGACCGACTCGCCAAAGCAGCCTGTGCCTTCCGTCTCAAGACGACGAACGCGTAATACCCTCTCTCACATGCCTCAAAAACAGAATACACACAGCTCCCCACTCACTCCATAACACACACCGAGCCCCGAAGGGATGTGGAACGAGCCACCAGTGTCTCCATACAACACAACGACCACTTTCCTACCCACCCGCCACAAGTATCGCCTACGTGGGAACCTATAGTACGGAGACACAATGTTGTCAGTTGCTCGGCTCTAGACTGCGATATCGACCTGTGTGACACAGTATCCCAGGAAAAAAATATGCCACATTACTCATTCGTGCAGACTGTGTAAACTGCTCCCGTACGCCAACACCCTTAAACATTACTGTCTCCAATGCCCCATTGTGAACAGACAGTATACCACTGAGACAAGACGTGATTAACTGTATTTAAATATTTACTTAGTGACGATAATTTAGATATACTCCCAACTCGCGCCACCCCCCCTTTTTGGAGACGTTTGATTGTTAAACCATACCATACCTCGTTCTGTGTCCTACTCACATAATACTATAACTAATGTACTATTGTTTGGTGCCCTCAGACGCAATGAATCTATTAAACGGTGGATCGTCTTACCAAAGCAGGCCTATATCCTTGTCTTAGACAACGAACGCGCAGTGCTCTCTCTATCATGCCATAAAAACAAGATAACCAGCCACTCGTGCCATGTCGACCCACCGCAAAGATGCGGAACGGACTACCAATCCCCCCATACGACCACCATCCGACCCCAACAGCCCCACAAGTATCACCAACGCAAACCCATGGCATCGGAGGCACAATGTTGTCAGTAACTTATACTTCATCTCTCGGCTCAGACTTGGGAATTGACCTGTGTGACAAGGCATCCAGACGGATGATTTGCCACCGTGATTCACTATGGCAGGCTGTATGACCCGTCCTAACGCGAACAAACCCTTGAACATTACTAGCTCCAATGACCACATGGTGAAAGACAATATTCCCTAAGAGACAAGGCATGATGATTGTATGTAACCATTACCATAAATACGATTAACACACGAACTTACCACTATCGCGTCATCCCCATTTCGGGGAATCCCTTTGAATGATTATTACATTATGTTTCCCTTTAAAGAAGT
Source organism: Oratosquilla oratoria (assembly GCF_046742065.1). Lineage (NCBI taxonomy): Eukaryota > Metazoa > Arthropoda > Malacostraca > Stomatopoda > Squillidae > Oratosquilla > Oratosquilla oratoria. The sequence goes on along the minus strand of NC_134816.1, from coordinate 19,776,172 downwards.
GTATGTAATAGATAACATGTCCCCTAATACAATACTGTAATTAATGTACTATTGATTGCCGCCCATGGGGCGTGATACATTTATTTCAACAAAATCTCTCTCTCTCTCTCTCGCTCCTCTTCTCTCTTCGTCTCTCTCTCTCTCTCTCTGTATGTGTGTGTTTGTCTGTATATGTGTATATCTGGTCACCTTAATAATTCTCAACTGTAAACAGGTGTAATTAGATAGAGTAATAGATAAAAGAGAAATTATGTGAATCAATAAAGTATACACTTAAGCCCTATCCCTACAGTCCGAACCAATTTATTTTTTCTATTACTTTTGTCAGTAACACGTTTCCCGTCATCTGGTTATATCATGGACCAAAAGGTCCTCTAAATAGACATTTGTGGTTTCGCTATTTGATTAATAATTCGATTTATTCGTTGCGTACTCCTCCCTGTCAGGAGGCTAGGAATGGTAAACCCCTTACAAAGGTTTTGTAACGTGGTCGAATTGCCCGTCACCTCGACCTCCGCCGCAAGTAACGACGCTCGAACTCGTCCGGCCAGCCAAGTGTGAATGATTAATTTGAACAAGCATCAATGCAAGGATATAGATAAATATGATATAGAATAAGACCCATTTATTGGGCCGAACAACATATCCGAAGTACTGGAACGGTGCTGAAAATGCTGAAAACCTAATTCTGAAGTTTGTTTAGAATTTCATTTCTCTCAAAAACGTATTTTTACCATTACTTTGTTTACTAATTCATTATATTTGATAATTCTTTTTTTTTCTTTAATTCTAGTTAGGTTCTTTTCATATTTTTGCTCTTTAATACTACCTTAATTAATACGTTTTAATTTGATCTTATCTTAGTCTATATTATTTCAAATAGCTTTATATTAATTTCTTATGTAATCTATTTGAATTTTAATCTTATTTCATATTGTTTTATTTTGTTGTTTGTTCAAAACAAGTTTGTAAGGGAACACGACGATGAGGAAATCGTCACAAGTTTATTTTCCACGGCACAGGACGAAATATGTCCACAGCCTCGCACACTGACCCAACTTGTACCCTCTCAACGGCTCGCCTTAGAAGTAGTAAAACGCGTCACCCACATGGAATGACGTGTCCCGCGAGAGTTGCATTCATCCAGTTTTTTTCCATTGATTCCTTGTACACAAGAATTTTACATGCAATCCAAATTTCAGTTTATACAATAATTAGAGCTTCATACTATTAATAAATCTATAATCCCAATCATTCAACTTCCGCATTACAAAAATAAAATTATAATTAATCATGTAAACAGAAATGGCAATTTGTTGATGTTCTGGAACCATCCATTACAACGTAGGCACACACACACTGTGCGCATCCACTTTTAAGTTCTCTACATTTATACATAATGCTAACAGAATGATATAATACAATAATGCTCGGCCTGTTATCTGTCGCTGACCCCAGCGACATGAAAGATCGCACTAGTGAATTTGAATTGGAGAATATATAAGGTATTTTGAAGTATAATCACCATGCAGGCATAAGGAAACGTTATATATAGACCAAACAATCTTATAGTATTAAAGATTGGAAAGGACGGCAGTGGGAAACATTTTTGGCAACTAGAAAGGTTTGACAAGTTCAAGAAGTATGACGGGCTGGCGAAGATTATATGGGTGTGAGACTAGGGTGTTGGATGGGGAAGGGAAGGAGGAAGGGTGGTCTGTGGGAGTTCGGAGGTTCATTTTCATAGTCTACAACCTCGAGAGAAAAGCTTAAGGGTGTCCAGGTGCATGATGGAATTCTGGTGTCTGAGTGAAAATGTTTTACTTTGTGACTTTGTAGGTTCAAGTGCGAGGACACGGAAGAGACCAAGAAATTTTGGTGAAAGTTTGGAAGATGGAGAATGGTTCTGGGCATAGACGATGTAACCTATTGCTATGTTAGATTCTCTCGCATTTTTATTGTGAAAACGGGCCATCTCGTCCTTGGCGAGAAAAAAGAGACTAAGTAATTCTAATTGAAGAGAAAGCTGAAATTTGAAAGTGACACCTTTACAAACATCATCAAGGTTTGTAAATGGGACCTATATCTGAAGCAAGAAGTTCATATAGGAGTCGCATTTGTCGGAAGCAAAGAGGACAAAGTTAGGCGATTCTGATGTGGACCTAATTTGAAGGCACTGTAGAGGCAAGAACTGAATCATAGGTACATGGTGATCCCTGGAGAGATGAAGGTCGGAATCGAGGTGTCGGAGAACATCGAGATTCTGTCTGTTTTGGAGTTCGACAAGGCTATTTGAACCGGGGTGGTATGCAACAATATTAACATTTATTTATCTGAAAGGATTTGTAAATATTCGAAAAGAATCTCCATTGTTGAATTCCGTGCCATTTCAGAGAGTAGAATTTTGAGAGTAGTGAAGGGGCAAATAACTTTGTCAATGAAGGTTGTTTTTGCAATGGTTGTCGCGGTCTTATCGGAAATAGGTTCAAGGATACAAAATCTGGAAAAATGGTCCATGCACACAAACAGGTACTGATTTTTCCACGAGAAGTGAGTGGTAACTTTGAGAAGGTCAATGGCAACCATATCAAAGTGTTTGCTAGCAATTTGTATTTCCAAAATGGGAAATTTATCTTGAATGTGACCTTTATGGGTAGCACAAGAATGACAGGCGTCCGATGTAGGCATGGATTTCATTTCTCATCGTCATCCAAAAGTACCGGAAGTCTGGCCTGTGTTTAAACTGTGTTCTTTTACTAGATTGTGCAGCAAGTGGAGAATTATGTAAAAGGAACAGAACTTTCAGGTACTAAACAGAAGGAACTAACGGTTGTTGTACAAATCTCTTTGGTTATCATGCTTGTTAGAAAGTGTGGTTTCGTGGTAAAGAACGTCATCGACGAGCCTGAAGTGTTCATAGGAGGTAGGGAAGGTCTGTAAGATCTGATGTATCATCCTGACTCGAGAGAAAATATCACATCATTTCCACATTGGTTCGGATCTTTTGAGCTGCAATGAAATACGCACACGAATAAAAGTGACTAGCTGAGGAAGGGAAGTGATAGCAACAACATTTCTAGAAAGTGGCGTCGGCAACATTGTATTGCTAGATCCGCGCACCCATGAGAAGGTGGGAATGAATTCTTGAATGGTCAAGAACCAGCCGGAACTAGTTTGCCCAGGACAAGTTGCTTGCCTTTGAAAAGGTTGAAGAAGTGCCTGGTGGTCTGTATGGACTATGACAGGAAAGCCTAGTGATATTTCCTTAAAATGTCGAAGGGCATATACGACTGCAAGGGCTTTAATTTCCGTGACAGAATAGTTACGTTTCATCGTTGTTTAGGAGTCTGCTGGCTAAGGCAATGTGGCGAAGGTGTGTGTCTTGTTCTTGCATAAGGGCAGTACCAAGAATAAAAGGTAAGACATAGGTAGGAAAAGCTAAGACAGGAGCAGTGGTAAGGGCATTCTTAGTCTGCAAAAGCTTGTTCCTGGGCAGACGACCAAGTGGAAAGGAACATTTTTCTTTAGCAGTAAGGTAAGAGGAGCTGCAAATTTTAGAACAATTGGCGGGATGTACCTTCGGTGACATCCTGAAAGTCCAAGAAAGGAGCGAAGATGCGCAATGTACGTGGGACGAGGGAAGACAGCTACAGCTTTGACTTTATCCAGGTACAGTAAGAATGCCATTTGAAGTTAGGAGCATGTCCAAGAAAACGAATTTCTTTCTTAAGAAAGGAGCATTTGCTTAACTTTAGTTTGATGTTGGCAACAGCAAACCAAGAAAAAAATTGTGTGAAGGGTTTGAATGTGTTTGGGGGTTGATTTAGAAAAAACAATTATGATGTCATCTAAAAAAATAAAGACATGAACACCAAGTAAGCCATCAACAATACATACATACATATACCAAGGCTTTTTCCCCCTTTCAAGGGAGGTATCCAAAAAGGGAAAGGCATAAAAACACCACTCCCACCCATTTCATCCCTAAATACACGTCCACACCCCTCCCACCCTCCCTCTCATCTGAGCATAAATCTTGTGAAAACAGAAGGAGCGTTTGATATGGAAATGACCAGAAGGGGTAGAGAAGGCTGTTAGGGATCGGCTTTCCGGAGCAAGAGGAATCTGGAAATTAACCTGACCATGAGGTCTAAAGTTGAAAAAACAGTGTTATTCGAACCAACAGAATGGAGGATTTCTTGCAATTACAACCAGGAATGGGTGTCTTTTCGGGAACAGTGATCCTGTTGACATCTCTAAAATCAAACAACATGTCGGAAGGTACCATCTGGTTGTGGGACAACAAAATAAGGGAAAGTTCCATTCCGAAATGGAGAATTCAATGACATCCTGGGCAAGTTATGTCTGCAATGAACTTATCCCACAATCTTAACGGTTCACTGTGTGGCAAGCTATAAGCCGGAGTGTAGCAAGGTCTGGAGCCATCATCGAAGGGGAATGTGGTGGTGAATGAGGTCAATAGAACCTATGGATTCACCTGGCAAGGCAATGACATGACGAAAGGCAATGCATAAAGAAACTAAATCCTGTTCAGCATCGGGAAAGTCAAGGAAGTTTAAAGCGATATGCTTCAATAGGAACCTGTGCATGAGGCACATCGGAGTTTAATGGTACAAACTGGCAATGGGGGAGGAAGAATTGAGGTAATCGATTTGACTATTACTCTTGAAGGATACACATAGAAAATCACATAAGTTATTGTGCCAAGGGTTAAGGTGGAGGGGAGCATTAGTGTCATTGGCAACTAGAAAAGAATTATGAAACATTCCTTTGGAGGTAAGACATAAGGGCTGACGTCCAGTGATATGCCTGTGACACATGTGGATGCTGGCATACAGAGAACAACGCTTTCCGGAGCTCGGAAAATGCGAAGCTGCACTTTGCAATAATCACATGTGGTGGCAGAGTCATGGTTCTTGTTAACGACTGCCATGAGTAGTACAACACATTGTGGAAAGCACATCGGAAACAGGGGAGGAGGTAATTACCAATTCATCACAGGAAGGGGAGACCTGGTTTTCTGTTGGAGAGAATTCTGGAGAAGGGGGGGGGGGACATTTGGTATCCCGTATCTCTAAATTTAGACATGCGAGAAGAATGCAATTCGCTTCGTACAGGTGGAAAACTTTGAGCAAACGGTAGGTTCACTGGAAGGAGGGAGTGAATTCTGAAGAGAAGGTTCAAAGTGAGATGTTGAATAAGTCAACATAGGCAGCATAAGTATCACAGCCTAGAAAGGCATCAGTTTTGAAGGATATCACCAGCAGTTGACACAAGATCAACAAAGCTGTGGAGAACAGCAAGTTTTTCCTGATCTGATGAGCATTACCTTAACGGTTTAATAGCTGGCTTCGATATTTGCCAGAAACATATGGGTGGGAATATTGTCACCCGTAAAATTGGGGACGGTCCCTACCGTTTCATGGATTATAGTCCATGAGTTGTGGAATGGGTTGTTGGGGTTGGAGGAAGAACGCCATGGTGGTAGGACTCAAAGGAGGGTACTTGGATGGAGATAAAGGGAGGGGTGGTAGTGCATTTCTAGGGATATAGATAGGAAGTCCGAGGAGGGAGGAAGTGAAGGTAGTGAGTCTGTGGAGAAAAGGATAGTGAATTTGGGGATGGACTATGACAAGGATAGTCTGTCATCCGTGAAAGTTATATGCTGCCAAAGAGTATTTTTCATTTACCTTTAGAAATAGTAGGAGAAGTCTTGATCTGAAGGCCAGAAAAAAATAAGCAGTGGGAATTGAATTGGGAGTGGGATGACGAGACGTGACAAAACATAAGCATGTATCCAGTTTACTTTCCATCGAGAGAGCACGAGGACCTAACAAAACTGGTAAGTCATAAAGCTAATAACCTGATTTAAAAAGATCGTGATATGACATGTTAACAGTGGGTTCAAGATACACTGTCCTGAGCAGAATGAATGTATAGTTTGGAAGACAGAAAGATAAACTAGGGTACTAGCATGGACAATTATATGTTGCCCTGAGTAGAGTTTAAGCAAAGGGAAAATAGTAAAGTGGTTTTTAAATCATTCAAATTGTAAAAAGAATGTTGTAAATATAAGAGCCATTGGCTTAAAAAAGATTTATTTGACCATATGTATCAACAACAGCTAGCATCTAAAATTTCATTTAGACCCAACGGGTCACGGGTTGTCCTAGTAACTAATAAATCCAACTTCATTAGTATGACCATTGGTAACCGCTTGCTGTGCTGCGGCGGCGGACCTTGGGGCCATTATAGGAGGTGAAGAGAGGAGGCGCCCATACTCGTATGTAGGCCTATAATTCTACCTTTCCCGGTTCGCACTCGCAAAAAAAAAAAAAAAAAATTATTAAATATTTGGCAGATTTCAACACATGTACATAAAAAGGTATACCCACCCCCTGGCTCCTAGAACTACCCTCCAGTCGCTCCCGGTGGAACTATTTACAAAATCTAATTGCAGCGGTGCCTGACAATCAAGAGGGAAGGGATAAGAGGCTGGAGAAAAGTATGAAGGTGGTGACATTTTAACTAAAGTTTTTCAAGTCTGAGTTTTAACCCATTTTGGAGGCTATCCATAAGCTTGACCTACTTCCTCGAGGCATGGACATGGGGCCATAGGACTCGAGCAGACGAACGTCCGTTGGCAACCTCCACCCGAGGTCGAACTTGCGGCCCTTTCTCTTTCAAGGCCTTTCTCTCGAAGTTCAACTAATCTTCATCTTGGACCTGATCTTGATCTTGTAGGCGAGGGCTTGGCCGAGGCCCAGTTAATCCGAATACCGGTCGATTTCGTTCTGTGTGGCGTTCGGATAATACATGTAGCTTAGTTAGACGGAAGATTTTTTGGGAAATCTGGTAATTAAAATGAAAAAATAATCAATAGATAACAATGAAAAAAGTAATCCAGGGGTAAATCTGCCGAGTTAAATTGATCATCGAAATTAAAAATAATTAGTGATAATGATGAAAGTGCGTGCCCTACGGACATTTGAGAAATGAGTGGAGGGAGGAATACGAATATTATAAATGGTATGTGTGTGTGTGTGTGTGTGTGTGTGTGTGTGTGTGTGTGTGTGTGTGTGTGTGTGTGTGTGTGTGTGTGTGTGTGTGTGTGTGTGTGTGTGTGTGTGTGTGTGTCTCTGTGTGTGTGTGTCTCTGTGTGTGTGTGTGTGTGTGTGTGTGTGTGTGTGTGTGTGTGTGTGTGTGTGTGTGTGTGTGTGTGTGTGTGTGTGTGATCGAGGAAACAAATGAACTACAATATCGACAGAAACGGACATACAAATGTGTTATGTAGATGTATGTATACGAAGCACCACACTGTAAAACAGTCAAAATGCATATGATTGATGAACGAGGATCCCTTACCTCAACTTCGATTTTGGTCATGACTGTGTGTGTGTACAGGAAGTTGATGGCTTCTTGTCGTGTCCACCCAAGGGCGTGCATTCCAGTATCGATCGCCAGACGGCATGCCCGGAATATCTCGTCGGAATAGTGACCGTATCTGGACCGAAGAGGAATCACAGAAATGACCGAGAACTGAAGCGGAGGTTCGTAGAGTATATATACATTTACAGGAGTAAAAAGCTCTGCCAATGAGACTCGGACCATTGGCTGTGCCACTGCTTACCACAAGGCAATGGCGTTACTGTTGTACCACGATGATCGTATAAAAGGAAATAACGGGTCAGGCCAAGTTCCAGATCATTCCTTTTATACGATCAGCGTGGTACAGCGGTAACGCCATTGACTTGTGGCAAGCAGTCGCACAGCCAATGGTTTGAGTCCCAGGGGAAGAACTTGTTAATCACTATTTCGTAACTTTACAAACTTACTGAGTATGATGATAACTCCTGAACGCTTAAGTATATATCATAGTTTCGCATATGCGCGTCCCCTAAAGAAGACATGTACGAATGCGCGTGTCATACGAATCAAGTTGTGATATTTTTCTTTGATTATTTTCAATTTGTATTTCATTCTTTTTCATGCATTCAGGGTTACTGAACTCATGGCGTTATCCAGACCACGTAGCGCGCACCAGGAGGAAGCAATGTGACGCTGAATAGCTGACCTAAATCAACCTAATACAATTAAGGATAATCATATATCACGGGTGGCACCTTTATGACGTCATCTCTCCGGCTCAATATCAGAGATAAGGTTTGTTACAACATAATCCATCCTCTTCTTTCCCTCTCTTTCCTCTTCATTATATTCCTTTCTCCTCTCTTCCTCCTCTCTTCCTTTCTCTTCCTCTCCCTTCGCGTACCATACCCTTCCTCTCTCTTCTCCTTTCCCATCACTCTGCACAGCAGAATTGTGAACTCAACTTATTTTGTGGCCGGTGGCGAAAAGCAATTTCATCAAGTAGCTAAAGAGAGGCCACGCCCATCGAGTTGGGTCCCGATCGATCGAGGTCCTCTTCAGGCCGGGGACCGTCTGCCGTGAAGGGGCTGACCTTCTCAGTACCACGGAATTGAATAAAATCGCTTGGGGGCAACCAGAGCCAAAAGATAAAAATACCACGGAGACAGATAACTAATAAGGATTTTTTTTTTTTTTTTTAACTCAAAGTAAGTCAGATTAGATATAGGCAAGTTACCAGCTCGCGGGTTACATGGCGTAAATACAAATAGGTCTTTTAATCAAACTCTGGCTTCACGCTGATGTGGTCACAGACTACACCGTTGGAATGCTGACACATAGACGAAGCCGTGTATATGTCACAACGCTTTTCGACCGTAGAATCACTGTGACAAACTATTTTGCTTTCTCAACAATTTTTGTAGAATGTAATTCGATATCGTAGATTTTTTTTTTTTTTTTTTTTTTTTTTTTTTTTTTTGTTACAGCATATCAGATTCCTTCCCGAAGCCTTTGTGCTGCAATTCTACTCCAACAATCGGAGGAAAAATAGCCCAGTGTGATGATGCCCTATTTGGCTAAAATCACTTGAATTAAGTAAACTCATCATTGTCGCGTCACTGCACTGGGGTGATTTAGTGTACATTTGTAAACACTTGCGCTAAAAGCTTTTGACTTTACCTTTCCTTCAGTCTTTGTGTTGGAGATTGAAATGTTCATGATTTATACTGAGCACCCTTTAGAAAAGTCACTTGATTGTCCTTAAGAGATTTGGATTCCTTTCTTTCACTACAAAAGTCAAAATTGTCATTAATCTTATTGGTCGATAGGAATTTCTGCGTCCAATTTCGTTATTGACTGGAAGACCTCTTCTTTCTGTATTCATCTTTTCTCTTTCTCTCTATCTCTCTCTCTCTCTCTCTCTCTCTCTCTCTCTCTCTCTCTCTCTCTCTCTCTCTCTCTCTCTCTCTCTCTCTGTCTCTGTCTCTGTTTCTGTGTGTGTGTGCGTGTGTGTGTGTGTGTGTGTGTGTGTGTGTGTGTGTGTGTGTGTGTGTGTGTGTGTGTGTGTGTGTGTGTGTGTGTGTGTGTGTGTGTGTGTGTGTGTGTGTGTGTGTGTGTGTGTGTGTGTGTGTGTGTGTGTGTGTGTGTGTGTGTGTGTGTGTGTGTGTGTGTGTGTGTGTGTGTGTGTGTGTGTGTGTGTGTGTGTGTGTGTGTGTGTATGTGTGTGTGTGTGTGTGTATTTACCTAGTTGTATTATACGGGAAGGGAGCTATGCTCGTGGTGACCGTCTTTGTATCTCTCAGCATCAAGTTTTTTCTTAAAATCTTGAATAGTGTTTGCACACACTGTTTCTTTGTCTAATTTTTTCCATTTATCTATCACTCTTTGTAGGAAGGTTTTTTCAGATCTCTTATGAAATTATCTTTTTTAAGTTTCTTTTGGTGTCCTCTTGTTTTTCCACTGTCCCTTTTCAATAAATCATTCTTATCTAAGATTTCCATTCCCTTAATAATTCAATAGATAGTTAGTAGGTCTCCTCTTTCCTTTCTTTGCTTCAGAGTTGGTAATTCTAATTTGGGCAGTCTTTGTTCATATGTCATTTTGGAAAGAGTTTGTGCCAGTTTTGTTGTTGCTCTATGTATTCTTTCTAATTTTTTGTATTCATTTTGGTACTGGGTGTCCATAGTTTTGCTGCGTACTCGAGTTTTGGTCTTATTAGTGTAGTTCATTTTTTTTTATCATTTCCTCGTGTGTGTGTGTGTGTGTGTGTGTGTGTGTGTGTGTGTGTGTGTGTGTGTGTGTGTGTGTGTGTGTGTGTGTGTGTGTGTGTGTGTGTGTGTGTGTGTGTGTGTGTGTGTGTGTGTGTGTGTGTGTGTGTGTGTATAAGAGGCCGGTAGATGGAGGTAGACAATTCAGTAGATGAAGAGGTAGATGGGAGAACGAATGCTAATAATGTTATGAAACACTGGTATATTGAAAGACTGAGTCGAGGATTGTTTAGTCGCCGACAAGCGACAATAGCTGAGTCAGACTCGCGTTAGCTCGGATTTGACTGTTTTTATAAACAAGACTGGAGTCGCCGTTCTGTCTGTGTAAACACGGCCGACGGGGGGTGACTGTTTGTAATAATTGCTGATGTAACCAACACTCTGTGAGCGACAGGCCACCTCCGCGATGACATCATGCTTATGTAGCAATGTTACTGGAAGGACTGTAACAGCCTCTCGGATTGGAGGAAAATGGGTACGAAGAGAAATATTATTGGCCGAGGGGAAAAAGGCACGCCCTTAAGGTGTGGCACTTGTTTGAGAAGTAAAAGACTATTGGATGAATGAAGAGTGACGTCTGAACGAAGGTGGTTTGACGTAATGGAGAGAACCTCAAGCGGGATTCTCTGGGTGTATTCCGTTAGATCAAGAAGCAGGAAATTTACACCCCTTTTTATTTCACCCAAAAACTCGAGAGAACTAGGCATGGGGCCTACTTTCTAAGAAGTGATTGAACTTACGAATTAACTAGAAAATTACTGAAGGAAGGACAAGACAGCAAAGAGAAAAGAATCAGAGGTGACAAAAGAGGGGTGGTACAGTGTGTGTCTGTGTGTGTGTGTGTGTGTGTGTGTGTGTGTGTGTGTGTGTGTGTGTGTGTGTGTGTGTGTGTGTGTGTGTGTGTGTGTGTGTGTGTGTGTGTGTGTGTGTGTGTGTGTGTGTGTGTGTGTGTGTGTGTGTGTGTGTGTGTGTGTGTGTGTGTATCTAGGCACCTCTATTCTCAACTGTAAACAGGTGTAATTGAATATACTAATATATTAATGCTAAATTACTTGAAATAATAAAGTAAACACTTAAGCCATATACTACAAGCCCAACCAACTATTTTCTATTTACTTGCTTTGTGTGTTTTTTCGCGTTTTTTCAGTATATTTTTCCCGTCATCTGGTTCTGTTTTGAACCAAAAGGTCTTCCATAGACATTTGTGCTTTGCCACTTGATTCATGATTCGATTTATCGTCGCGAACTCCTTCCTATCAAGAGACCAGGACGGTACCCCTTACAGAGGCCTTGTAGCGTGGAATCGGACAAACCATGCCCTTGGTCCAACTTGCTAGCACCAGTGGTTGAATTGCCATCACCTCGATCAAAATGATACATAGACTCAGAAAGAGGCTTAAGTACTCGTACCTTAACTTACACTCTCTGGAAAGACGCAGAGTGCAGGGTGATCTGATAGAGGTGTTCAAGTTGATCAAAGGCTTTAACAAGGGTGATGCAAACAAGGTCATCATATTAAAACGACAGGGCAGGACTCACAGTAATTGGTTTAAACTGGACAAATTTAGATTTAAGAAGGAATTAGGCAAGAATTGGTTTACTAATAGGGTGGTCGATGAATGGAATAGACATAGTAACCATGTAGTGAGCGCTGAAACTATCAGTTGTTTTAAGAAACGGTTAGACAACTTTATGGATGGGGATGACAGGTGGTGATGGATATGGAGCTGCCTAGTGTAGGCCTTATGGTCTCTTCCAGTCTCCTTCATTCTTATGTTCTTATGTTCCGCTGCAAGTTGCGACGCTCTAACGCGTTCGGCCAGCCAAGTGTGAAGATTAGTTTGAGCAAGCATCAGAGCAATGATATAGATAAATATGATATAGATATGACTCACTTATTGGGAGAACAACATATCTGAAGTATTGAGAAAGATGCTAAAAATGCTGAAAACTAATTCTGAAGTTTGTTTATAATTTGATTTATTTAATGTATTTTTACCGTTCTCTGTTTCCTATTGTATTCTATCTGATCTTATTATTTTTTTAAGTTTGCTTCTTTTCATATTCTTCTCTTTAATACTACCTTATTTGATAAGTTTAATCTGATCTTATGTTATTCTATATTACTTAAAATATCTTATTCATTTTTTTTATCTAATTAAGTTTATTTTATTTTATTTTGCATTTCTTATATTATTCTGCTTTACTGTATTTCTTCTATTCTGTTTTATTTTATTTCATTCTATGTTATTCTTTAAGGAAAGGTAATCCGACTTCAATTTTTATTTTCATTTTTGCGATTAAACATAACAGCCTATTCGTATTGATTCTCTTACATCTTAAACCCGTTCACCACAATAGCATGATGCTGCCTGGTGGACATCTTGCTCTGACTAACACCCACACGATTCTATTCAGTCGAAGGTCACCAAAGAACCACCTAGATCAGGGGTGGGCAGCTTTTAGCACGCGTTCAAATCCTGGCACATTAACGACTTTTTTCCAGCACGTGAAACTCAGAGCTCACCTTAAAACAAATAACTAATAAATCTCCAACTTCCTTTGTATGACCATTGGTAACCGCTTGCTGTGCTGGGAGGCGGACTGGGGCCCTTATAGTAGGTGAAGAGGGCGGCCCATACTCGTATGTAGACCTATAATTCTACTCGCACGCAAAAGATTTTTGTATTAAATATTTGGCAGATTTCGGCACACATACTTAAAAAAGGTTGCCCACCCCTGGCCTAGAACTACCCTCCAGTCCGTGGTACAATTTACAAATCTAATTGCAGCGGTGCCTGACAATCAAGAGGGAGTGGAAAGGGGCTGGAGAAAGATGAGGGTGACATTTTAACTAAAGTTTTTCAAGTCTGAGTTTTAACCCATTTTGGAGGCTATCCATAAGTTGACCTCTTCCTCGAGGATGGACATGGGGCCATAGGACTCGAGGACAACGTCGTGGAACTCCCCGAGGTTGAACTTGCGGCCCATCTCTTTCGAGGCTTTCTCTCGAAGTTCACTTATCTTCATTTGACCGATCTTGTAGGCGAGGGCTTGGCCGGGCCAGTTAATGTACCGGTCGATTTCGTTCTGTGGGGTTGGTAATGCATGTAGTTAGACGAGGATTTTTGGGAAACTGGTAATTGAAATGAAAAATAATCAATGATAACAATGAAAAGTAATCCAGGGGACATTTGAATTAAATTGATCATTCAAATGAAAAATAATTAGTGATAATGATAAGAGGCCACGAACATTATAAATGATATGTGTATTTGTGTGTGTGTGCCTGATTACGACAGAATCCGAAAGATTCCAACAGACCCGACAGACTACAACGGACTCAGAGAAACTCCGACAGAATGTAGTAGTTGAGAAAACAAATGAACTACATATATCGACAGAAACTGACGTACAAATATGTATGTAGGTATATGTATACGAAAGCAATACATTGTAAAACTGTCAAAATGCATATGATTGGTGGAGAAGGATACCTTACCTCAACTTCGATTTTGGTCATGGCTGTGTGTGTGTACAGGAAGTTGATGGCTTCTTGTCGTGTCCACCCAAGGGCGTGCATTCCAGTATCGACCACCAGACGGCAAGCCCGGAATATCTCGTCGGAATAATGACCGTACCTGGACCGAAGAAGAAGCATAGAAATGACCGAGGAGTAGAGTATACTGTATATACGTTTACAGGAGTAACAAGCTCTGCCAATAGGACTCGGACCATAGTGCTGCGCAACTGCTTACCACAAGGCAATGGCGTTACTGTTGTGCCACGATGACCGTATAAAAGGAAAGAACTAGTCATGTCAAGTTCCTTTTGTACGATCAGCGTGGTACAGCGGTAACGCCATTGACTTGTGGTCGCACAGCCAATGGTTTGAGTTCCAGGGCGGAGCTTGTTAATCACTATGTCGTAACTTCACAAACTTACTGAGTATGATGATAACTCCTGAACGCTTAAGTTTATATCATATTTACTTTCGCAAATTCGCGTCTCCAAAAGAGGACATGTAGGAATGCATATGTGATTGATTTTTGTTATATTTGCTTTATTACTTTTTCTTATCATTTCTTATGTCCTTTACATTCACGGCTACTGAACTTAGGGTAAACATGCGTACACTCATGTCATATGAATCAAGTTGTGATATTTTTCTTTGATTATTTTCTATTTGTATTTTATTCTATTGCATGTATTCACGGTTACCGAACTCATGACGTCACACAGACCACGCACCAGGAAAGACGCGAGACTTGACGCCAAATCGAAGCGCGCATTGTAATGACCACGTGGCGCGCACTTGGAGTAAACAACCTGACGCTGAATAGTTGGCCTGACCCAACCCAATGCATTTAGGGATAATCATGCACGATGGGTGGCTTACCCACGTGATATAAACACAACCTTGAACCGCATGTAAAAAAAAAAATAGTTCTGACCAATCCAAGTAAAGGAAAAGAACTCACTAACCCCCTTCCCTTCTCCTCTGTACCCAAACCGCCACAACATACACACCTGTCATAAGGATCATCAAAGAGTCCCAAATCGAAACCAACGCTCTCGGCATAAAGACCCCAGCCTTCGGCGTAGTACGTGTACATCGGGAACCTGGAAGGCGCCATGCAGTAGTTTCTGTCCTCCATGGCGCTCCTGAAGAAGGGCATCGTCGTGGATTCCAGAGTATGAGAGCCCTGGAGGTGGTGACCTGGGTTCCCCTCGTGTAAGGATAAGGTCATCATCTCGTATTTGGGTCTGGAAAAGAGAGAAGAAGTCTGGAAAAGGAAGAAGAGAAGGTCTAGAAGAGGAAAAAGAAGAGGTCTGGAAGAGGAAGAAGAAGAGGTCTGGAAGAAGAAGAAGAAGATATTTGGAAGAGGAGGAAGATGTCTGGAAGAGGATGAAGAGGTGGTCTGCAGAGGAAAAAGAAGAGGTCTGGAAAAGGGAGAAGAGGAGGTCTGGAAGAAGAGGAAGAAGAGGTGTGAAAGAAGAAGAAGAGGAGGTGTGGAAAAGGAAAAAGAAGAGGTGTGAAAGAGGAAGATTTCTGGAAGAGGAAAAAGAAGAGGTCTGGACGAAGAATAAGAATAGGTCTGAAAGAGAAAGAAGAAGAAATCTGGAAGAGGAAAAAGGATAATTCTGGAAGAATAAGAAGAGTAGTGGAAGAGGAAGAAAAAGAGGACTGGAAGAAGAGGAAGGGGAGATCTGGAAGAGGAAAAAGAGAAGGTCTGGAAGAGGAAAAAGCAGAGGTTTGGAAGAAGAAGAAGAGGTCTGGAAGAGGAAGAAGAAGTCTGGAAGAGGAAGAAGAAGAAATCTGGGAGAGTAAGAAAAAGATGTCTGGAAGAGAAAGATCTGAAAGAGGAAGAATAAGAGGTCTGGAAGAAGAAGAATAAAAGGGGAAGAGGAGGAAGGGGAGGAAGAAGAAGAAGAAGAAGAAGAATAGGGTGAGGACCATGGCGGGAACTTACGTGGCATCGAAGTGGTAGGTGTTGACATAGAACACCCCGGGTCTTGTTCCGTCATAGGAACCGGAGAGGTAGAAGGCGTGTGGACCATCGGCAGAAGGCGCCGCTTGCACCCTAAATGGCGGGGATGGTGGAAAAAAAAGGTGAGAAAAATGTGTTCAGGGGTGATAAGGTCTGCATGAATGGTGCTTTCCAGTGCTCAGCGTCTTGAGGAAGTAAAAAGTTTCTTTTTGTAAAGTTATTCGAATATTTAAAGCGTATTTTTACTTAGGATTGGCTCTACTTATTTCATTGCCTAAGGCAAATTGAAAAAAAAAAAAATTATTCAGCTGAAGTAGACCTTCTGTGGTAAGGAGCGTCAGTTTCAAGGAACTGAACTCTTCAATATCTTGTTTGTTTGTTTTTTCCTCCTCCTTTTCCTTCATTTAGCTCTCCTAATCTTAATCCTAATCTTAATCCTGATAATACTCTTCCTCCTCCTCATCCTTCTCTTTTTTCTCTTCTCCCTCTTCTTCTTTCCCTTCTTCCTCCCTTTCCTCCCCTTCCTCCTCTTCCTCCTTCTCCTCCTCCATTTACCTCTCCTACTTCTAATCCTAGTCCTCCTGCTCATCCGTTTTTTAACACTCACTTCAACTTGGCCAAGAGGGGCTCGATCTTGTCGTAGACGATGTCCTTGAAGCCCCGCAGGAGGTCGTCAGCGTTGTCGTAGAAGAACCTCGACTCGTTCTTGATCATG
>NC_134816.1:19744808-19754808 GCF_046742065.1 Oratosquilla oratoria | reverse complement strand
GTTACCACAAAGATAAGCCTCCTGTGCAAACAATGAGTGTCTCATTCACGTAGTAAGGAACTCCAAACTTTAATAAACGAATAAATAAGTAAATGTATAAATCAAGAGGAGTAACAGGTAATAATGAAAGAGAAAACATATAAAATGAAAATGAATAAAAGAGACAAAATTATTATATAAGGTAATTAAAAATTGAATTATATATATATATAATACACACACACACACACACGCACGCACACACACACGCACACACACACGCACACACACGGCTCGGTGGTGGATTGGTAAAGTACTGGCCTCACAAGCCAGAGAACCGGGGTTCGATTCCCCGGCCGGGCGGAGATAAGTTGGGTTTGTCTCCTTTCACGTGTAACCCCGGTTCACCTAGCTGTGAGTAGGTACGGGGCGTTAGTCAAGGAGTTGTGACCTTGCTGTCCCGGTGTGTGGTGTGTGAGTGGTCTCAGACCTACCCAGAGATCGGCAAATAATGAGCTCTGAGCTCACTGCCGTAGAGTGGTGTCTGGCTGTCTCGACAGAGACTGCAGCAGATCCAAGGTGAATACACAAACACACACAACATTACTCACCATAGAGATGGCGTGGTTGACCAAATCCTCTTCGACGCCTTTGCGCATAAGGGCGATAATCTGGTCAATTTGTGTTGGGATATGACCCAAACGAGAAAGCATTTTCTCGTAGTCTTTTGGAGTTTCAAACACCATCCAAGATATCAACTTTTCGAAGTCGACGTGG
Organism: Oratosquilla oratoria; assembly: GCF_046742065.1. Classification (NCBI taxonomy): domain Eukaryota; kingdom Metazoa; phylum Arthropoda; class Malacostraca; order Stomatopoda; family Squillidae; genus Oratosquilla; species Oratosquilla oratoria. The sequence goes on along the minus strand of NC_134816.1, from coordinate 19,754,052 downwards.
ATTCCTTCGTTGAAGTTAATGGGGAACAAATATCTGAAGGAAATGTAGCCAAAAAGATACGATGAATATTCAGTAATGATTTGATGTAAATGTAGCTTTGAAACCCTGCTGGATTCTTGCTCAGGATTCGAACCTTTTCAAAGCTAAACCAAGAATTAACATTTTGTTACATTTGTAAATAAACAAATAAAAGAAAAAAGTATAGATGAACAGATAAACAAGCAAAGGAATAAATTAATGTGTAAATAAATATGTAAATAGATCAATATAAAGGTAAATAAATAAATAAATAAATAAATAAGTGAATAAATTAATAGTCAAATAAATGAATAAGTATATATATATATAGATAAATGAATAAATGAATAAATAGGCAAGGTGGAAGACTCATATATAGTATCATTTCTAGCCATTTTATAGGTCAGTCATCGTTTTTCTGCCTCGTATTTGAAGTAAGGCCCTGTTCACACTAACGGTTTCAACCGCGGCGGTTCAACTACAGTGTACGTCAATGGATGCGTTCACACACAACCGCGCAGTTTTTCCTTGACTATGTGGTACCACCGCGGTCTCCGCGCGGTTCAAACCGCTAGTGTGAACAGGACCTAAGACACTTTCTCAAGAACACTTTGGAAGGACTTCCTTACCCCTTGAAGGGATATCCTTCGATGAAGGTCTGCATCTCGGCCTTGAAGACACGGAGGTTGATCTTATCGGCGTGGTCGGTTAGTTTGGGCTCGATGTCTTCGGCCCTTTTGAAGAACTCGAGGCACTTCTTGTAACGGTTCTCGAAAGCATCAAGGGACAGGTCATCCAGGCGGTCGTCGTTGTCATGGAAACCGACCTGAAAGTCACGAACTCGCATTATCTTTGATGAAGAACTCGAGGCACTTCTTGTAACGGTTCTCGAAAGCATCAAGGGACAGGTCATCCAGGCGGTCGTCGTTGTCATGGAAACCGACCTGAAAGTCACGAACTCACATTATCTTTGATGATAGCCGCCCTCGAACAGCACTGGTGGCGTAAGCGGAAGCGTGCTGGTCTCGCGTTTAACGAGATGTGGGTTCGAATCCCGCACTTCGTTTCTCAGCAGTGACTGTTACCTGCGCCAACAGTCCCCAAAGCGCATTGGGAAAAGGTGACGGCTAAGCGCCTCCTGCCGTAAGCTCTCCACCTTCCTCTTCTTCCCACTGAAAAAATAGTTGTTTTTGTTCACCGGAGTCTGTCTAGTTTGTACAGAATTCACTAAAGAAAAGAACATTTGATGATGAAAAGTGTGCATTTGCATTTTAGATGCCTGATTTTTAGGCCCTGTTCACACTAGCGGTTTGAACCGCCGTGGTTTGAACCACGGCGGTTTAATTACAATGTAAGTTAATGGAGGCGTTCACACACAACCGCGCATATAATCCTTGATTTTGTGATACCACCGCGGTTTCCGCGCGGATCGAACCACTAATGTGAATAGGGCCTTAGTAATTTAAATAAGAGAAAGACAATTGCTTTCGGTCTAAATTTTATAGAACCGGAAATTCTTTCAAGCATCTGGTGGGAAATCAGAACGACTGTCAAAACATCTAAATTTAACTCTTACCAGCCAACTCCCACGGAGTGGGAAGTGAGAAACCCCTAGTGGAGCAGAACCCTGTCAGTTGCGCCAAGGGTCCTTTTTTTCTTATACAAATTATCGGGGGGGAATGGAGAGCGGTTGTTTATAGATGATGCTGTGATGCATGAGGGGGAGTGGGTGGGGGATGGGGGTGAGGAAGTATGTATGAGAAAAAAAGTTTGACGCAGCCCGAAGGGATTTCTCCCCGTCTTCTCCTTCCCTGCATGGGAGGACGGAGAGGGGGAGGGGGTCGCCGAATTTATGAAGCAGCCTTGCTGTGAATGTGCTGTGTCTTGCGACACTGCTTCTGACCCAGGACAGTGGAGAGGATGCAGGGATGACCCGTCATCCAGGAGGTGCCAAGATAAGAGGGAGGGAGGAGGGTGGAGGGGAGTGGAATATATAGGAAATGAAATAGGTGGGAGTGGTTTTTATGCCTTTTTCTTTTTGGCTACCCCCCATGTAGGGTGAAAAAGCTTTTGGTATATGTATGTATGTATGTATGTATGTATGTATGTATGTATCGGAACCTTTTTTCAATTTGTTCCGTGGGTTTTTACATATGGTTAGTAATGAATAAAAGTAGCAACGACTGCAACAGCACTGTTTGGCCTCTCTCCTACAATGGTTAGTAATATCAATAACAATTTAGGTTAGTAATATCAATAACAATCACTGTCATGCTCTAGCAGTATTGCTAGTTTACTTCTTGATTAACTTGAATTGATTGCTTAGACTATTGAAGCATTTAAGTATTTAGTTTCCAATTGACAAAAAGCAAATGATTGGCTAACGGAATAATAGGAAGGAAATTGTTTACCATGCTAAGTTATGTGTACACCGTTACTGTTTTGTTTTGCTTTTTCGAAAATAAAATAAGTGGGGACCAAATCAAACCCTCGCTTCGATAAAAAAAAAAAAAAAAAAAAAAAAAAAAAAAAAAAAAAACAGCCATCCTTGAAACACCGTAAAAATGTAAATAAAAACTTGTGGCCAAGATGCTAGAAGAAAAATATAGAATTGTGCTCAGTATGTTAAGAAAAACTTCGAGAGAGAGAGAGAGAGAGAGAGAGAGAGAGAGAGAGAGAGAGAGAGAGAGAGAGAGAGAGAGAGAGAGAGAGAGAGAGAGAGAGAGAGAGAGAGAGAGAGAGAAGAAAAAGATAGAATAAATCGACTCAGGGTCATGAGAAAACCCAGATGGGAATTCCCGATGGAGGCAGCAGTTGTAACCTGTGATAGGCCCCCCGCGTTGATAAAGTGACATAACAGATGGCCTTGTCTTCATCCTTGTGCGCATCGGTGGTCAGATCAATGTCATCGTCGATAACAACGTAGTACCACAGGCAAGTAACTGTGTGTGTGTGTGTGTGTGTGTGTGTGTGTGTGTGTGTGTGTGTGTGTGTGTGTGTGTGTGTGTGTGTGTGTGTGTGTGTGTGTGTGTGTGTGTGTGTGTGTGTGTGTGTGTGTGTGTGTGTGTGTGTGTGTGTGTGTGTGTGTGTGTTTACTTTATTATATTTACTTATCTGTAATACATAGGACAAAATCTATACTTCTGAGGTCTCTTTTCTATGCTTCCATCGGCCAACATTAGTTCTGAATTTGCTTATATTGCCTAGCTACACTTTTTTCTTCCTTATTGCTCTGTGTATCCTTGTATCTTTTTGGAAAATTGTATTTCCAATATCCTCCTTGTCGTTTATTTCGACACTTTTCATTGTCGTAAACACTACTATCGCATCAACTCTTTCTTTTTTACCTTCTAATGTTGGCAGTTCAATTAGATTTAATCATTGCATGTTTCTGAACCAGGAGAATATATAGAGAAGACATAACACTGAGGTAAAAGAATATACAAATCAAGAGAAGGTAGTTGACGTTATCAAGAGAATGAAGTTTCACTGGGCTGGACGAGTTGTCCGCATGAATGAGGATAGATTGCCGAAGAGAGCTGTGTTGGGAGTGGTGGATAGACGCAGACCGAGAGGAAGGCCAAAGCGACAATGGATTGATAAAGTCAGGGTTGCACTTGAAGAACAAAATGGAAAAGAAGATTGGTTTGAAGAGGCTTAATATTGAGACGAATGGCGAGACATATTTTTCGCGGACAAAGCTCAAGATCCAGCGGAGTAAGTAATATTTCTGAATCCAAATTGGTTATCTGTTCAGATGTTCGTCTCTTCCAAATATTTTCACCTATCTTTCACAGTTCATTCACGCATTTAGCTGCCACAACAATCAAAGACATTTGTTTATAAATCAGGAGTTTCTCCTTACTTCCTCATAGCTTGGGATCACATGAACTTTTTTTGTAATCTCTTGGCAATTTTCCTTCTTCCAATGAATATACAGTTAGCTGAAGGTTTTAACAACATTTGTTCTTTACATTCTTTGAGCACCCAATTTCAGATCCCATATATTATTATTGCCAATTTTTGTGCTTTTTGAACTTTCACTTCCATGACATTCAACATTATGTTTTCAGTTGTTCTTGTTTGCCCTCAAAATTGCTATTCTTGGTAAGTACATTCGAGAAACTTGTCAACTCGTATTACCTTCCCTGTGTCTCAATTTCCCATGATTGTTATGTATATATTTCTATATTTTTATATTTTTTTTATTATTTCTTGATCTGTAGAGTATTGTGGCCGAGCGAGTTAGAGCATTAACTATTTCTTGCAGAGTTCGAGGTAACGGCAGTTCGAACTGTGTCGCCAACGAATGAACAAAGGGCATGTTTTATCAAGTTCCACGCTTGAAAGTCCTTTGTAAGGGGCACCGTCCTAGCCTCCTAATAAGGGGAATCGCGACGTTAAACAACAACAACAACAATATCATCATCATCATCATCATCATCATCATCATCATCATCATCATCATCATCATCATCATCATCATCATCATCATCATCATCATCATCATCATCATCATCATCATCATCATCATCATTATCATCATCATCATCATCATCATCATCATCATCATATAATCTGTTGGCTTTCTTTTTTCCACCTTTTCCATCATCAAAATTTCCCTTTTTTTTGCAACCTTCCTCTGTTTTCCTCCTTTCCTTTAGTTTTGATACACATTTTCCCGTTCTCAAGTTGCAAACATAAAAAAAAAAATCCCATTTCACCTACATATTTCCAGTCTTTCTGAATTTCTCCACTCCTTTTCATTTTTTCCAGTTCTATAGCTTTTATCTCGCCTTCTTTATTTCTAGGGCTCATCTCTCCTTCCCTGTAGAAACAGGGAATCCAAGAACTACAAAATCACAATCCCATGGAACAAGCGCGCGCATACACATATGATTGCATATGAGCTAGACATTTTAGAATGGAACTAAGGCATGCTCAACTTACAAAAGACGCGAATTCCGGGGAGTCCTTCATTCTCCAGAGCCAGTGATCGTCCAGAAGATCCTTCAAATCCGGATTCGCGGCGTGGAAATCCCGGGGAATATGAGCGGCCGCCGCCGCTCCTGGAGGTCGCCAGCGAATGAAATAAATGATAAATTACATATCCTTTGATAATGTATACATTAACAAACCAGACACAAAATGCATATGTAAATGCATCTATCCTATCCTTATCAGGCATTGAATTCTAATCTTTCTAGTTTAATGTCAGTCAGGTAATGATAAAAATAAATACAGATTGGTAATGGGTGACTTCAATGATAAAGTGGGATAGAACATGGTAGGAAAATCATAAGTTGGAAAATTTGGAGCAGAGGGAAAAGCGACAGATGGAATGCTAGTTAATCTAACAGAGAAGTAACCTGAGAATAATTGGTACTTCATTAAAAAAAAAATGTAAGTTATAAATGGACGAGGAAGTCCAAAAGAAACAAGAAAAATCAAAACGGGTTTTATAAAGCTGCCTACACACACAGACACGCACACACAGAACCACACACACACACACTCACACACACGCACACACGCACACACACACAAACCACACACACACACACACACACACACACACACACACACACACACACACCACACATGCACAGGAAATAAATAAATATCATACCAAACAGCGCAGAACAAAAGACTAAAATCCAGGAAACTTTCATCTTTGTTCGTTGACGAAGTCTTCAGAAATGCTGTGACAAAGTCCATGGTACCCTTATAAAGGATGGTCAGCGGGACTTCCCCCCGACCAGCTGTCTTGATAAGCAAAAATCACTTAGAACAGACAATTCATAGGTTCTACTCCTTATCTACGCCTACACCCGTATCTAAACCTAATTCTGTCTTTGCTTCCCACCATTACGCTTTGTATCTATTTGTTTATAGTTCATAATATTTTTCTCTCTCTGTCTAGCTGCCTATCAGTTTCTCATACCAATAACAGTCTTGATACCCGTATGTGGATAAATGTGTGTGTTTAAATATGTATATCCTTACTTTATATATATATATATATATATATATATATATATATACATATATATATATATATATATATATATATATATATATATATATATATGTACAACATTGAATGGTTCCCAATGATTAGATATACATTTTAATAACCACTTTAATTCTTAGCCATCAAAAACCGACATGTAGAAATTGAAATGTGGTACTGCCAAGGACTCGAACCCGACATCCTTTGATGGCTTAGAATTAAAGTGTATTGTGGTTGTTAATATATATATATATATATATATCTATATATATATATATATATATATATATATATATATATATATATATATGTATGTATATATGTGTTTATATAAATTTATTCTCTCCATTACCTGTTCAAGCACAAAATCAACTCTTTACGTATAAACTTTTGACCACCTTCAAGACACTTTCCCCTATCCTATACCTCTACAACACATCTCATAATGCCTATCATAAGCTTTCTCCAAATCCATAAAACCCTAAAACACATTCCTACTCTTTGGCAAGAACTTCTCACATATGTGTTTTACTACAATAAACTTAAACTAATTTATGCATCATCTTCCTCTCTTAAACCCACAATGCTCTTTCACAATTACTCCCTCTGTTCATTTACTAGTCTCTACGGTTAACATCTTCCCATACGTCTTACCAACTACAGTTCACAGACTGATTTTTTGAAAACTACTACGTTTATAGTTTTTCCCTTTTCCTTTGTATGGTGGAACTACACATGCACTCCTCCAATCCACGGGAACTCTTCCCTTACCTTGGCACAAATTAAAGTTTCACAAACCATTTCACTCTTACCACTGCTCCCTTCATCAGAGACCTCACGCGACATTCATGTAATTCAAGTGCCTTACCAGCTTCCAATGCCTTCACTGTTCTTTACACAGATGCTCCTCTACTTACAAACATTCCATTTACGAACTTTCAGACACATGAACGAAGCCTCAAGCCTACTTTACCAGCTTCAAATGTAAGAGATCCAACATTAAAGTATTAGTGATACAATTTATTTTTGTTTTACCTATCATTAGTAATGTGTTTTAGGATAAAATAAACAATGTATTGGCTTTATATCATACTAACCTATGCATGTAGATTTGAGCACCTTTAATATAATGTTGAACAAGGACTCACGAACAGTTTGAGTAAACAACAGCCGCTCGGAACGTCAGTCATTCTTAAGTTCAGGAATATTCTTATATCTTCTTTTCGTGTAGCCGTATAACTTCCTTCTTTCAACTCATTTATTCTCGTGGCATCTCCCTCTGCATAATGAAACAATCCTTATCTTCCTCTACATTCAATGAATCTCTGAAACACTCTACTCATTTGACCTTTACTGTCTTCTCTTCCATTAGTATCTGTCTCTCAGCACCCTTTACCTTTACCTACTTAAAAAAAATAGCGATAAATAAAATAATTATTCTCAAAAGTTACGGTCAAATACCTACCCCGTCTTACTTCTTGCTTCCTTTTAGCTTCCCTCACCTCGAGATTTGCTTCCGTCCTCTTCCTTCTTTACCTCTCATACATAAGACAGTAATAACATAGAAATAAGGGAGAGTGCAAAAGACCATGAGGCCTACACTAGGCAGTTCCATGCCCATTACCACCTATCATCCTCATCCATAAAGCTATCTAACCTTCTCTTAAAACAACTGATAGTTTCAGCGCTCACTACATGCTAACTAAGTTTATTCTATGCGTTAATGACTGTTCTTGTTCTTGCCTATTTCCTAAACCTAAATTAACGAGAATTGGTTTACTATTTTCTCTTTGCAACCAATCTTCATATATCCTTTTTTTTCTGCTACCACAAATTCCATCTCTTTATCCCACTATTCGCTGCCCTTTCTTCTGTTTCCTTATCTCTTCTCCTCCTCATACACGAACGTTATCGCTTCCTCCTGAAAACATACCCATTCTTATAGAACTAGCCAAATTACCCGCGCGTTGCTGCGGGCAAATGATGATCATTTTAATTTTGATAGAATTTGTGGGGGAAAGTTACATGTATCAATATAACTCAATGGAAAAGGTAACAAAAAGGAAATGTTAAGAAAGTGAGAAAAAATCTATTTGAGGAGGGAGACGCCCTTTGGAAATAATATATATTCATCCAAGTAGCCTGGGTTATGGTGAATATATATGGTTTTTGGGGGAGTTCGCGAACAAACAGACAGATAGACGCAGGCTACTACTTTATTATAGTAGATACAAATGAAAGGTAGTTATCAAAGTATGTTAGGTTATAATATTTCAGAATATATATGGTTATAGGGATCTATCTGCAAAAACCTAGGAGTTCGTAAATAATCCCTAAATTAACCATACCCTACCTAACTTTAACCCTTAACCCTAACCGAAATATATATGTATATATATATATATATATATATATATAGATATATATATAAATAGATATATAAATAGATATATATATATACATATATATATATATATATGTATATATATATATATGTATATATATATGTATATATATATATATATATATATATATATACTGTATATATTTAGAAATGAAATATAGTTATCCAAGTACCTGGAGTGATAGGGTATCAGAATATATATGGTCATGAGGATCTATCTCCAAAACCCTACTAGGAGGTCGTGAACAAACAAACAAACAAATAAGACAGACAGACATATGAAAGATAGTTATCCGAGTACCTTGGGTTATAATGTTTCAGAATATATATGGTTATAGAGGTCTATCTGCAAAAACCTAGAAGGATTTCGTGAATAACCCCTAACCTAACCATACCCCACCTAACTTTAACCCTTAACCCCAACCAAAATATATATATACATATATATATATATATATATACATACATATACATATATATATATTATATATATATATATATATATATATATATATATATATATTTTAGAAATGAGATATATTTATCCAAGTACCTGGAGTGATAGGGTATCAGAATATATATGGTTATGGGGGTCTATCTCCAAAACCCTAGGAGGAGTTCGTGAACAAATAAACAAACAAACAGACAGACAGACAAATGAAAGATAGTTATCCAAGTACCTTGGGTTATAATGTTTCAGAATATATATGGTTATAGGGGTCTATCTGCAAAAACCTAGGAGGAGTTCGTGAATAATCCCTAACCTAACCATACCCCACCTAACTTTAACCCTTAACCCTAACCATTTT
>NC_134816.1:19724808-19727308 GCF_046742065.1 Oratosquilla oratoria | reverse complement strand
AAATCTGGGATGATTCTTTTATATGTTAACTCACTAACCTTCCCTTGGGAACTCTATGAACACGATCACTTATGTGACACCATGCTTTGAGAAGCTTATATAAAACAGTTGTTGTTGTTGACATGAATATAAAAAGTATCTTAAAATAAATGAATCCTATCATGGTGGATTGTTATGCGATCTTAATTCATTTAGAAATCCGGTATCTAGAAGACGTGTCAATTTTCATTGAAATGAGATAAATGGTTTTTGACTTTTCGACAGCAAGTACAGTCGGCTACTAAGGTATAGATTCCTCCTTCAGAAAAACGTGGCGGAAGGGCTCGGGCGCTTCGTGGTCGATTCCGCCGAAGATTCTCCTGCTTACGAGACCTTCAAGTCCTTCAGTGAATTCTTTACTCTTGAAGAAGTGGAGGAACTGCAGACGAGGGCAAGAATCACCATCAACAACGATGTGAGTCTTCTTCTTCTTCTTCTACTTCTTCTACTTCTTCTCCCTCTCTAATTCTTCTTCCTCTCCTTCTTTTTCTCCTCCTTCTCCTTCCTCTTCTAGATCTTCTTCTTCTAATTCTTCTTCCCCTCTTTCTAATTCTTCTTCCTCTCCTTCTTTTTCTCCTCCTCCTTCTCCTTCCTCTTCTAGATCTTCTTCTTCTAATTCTTCTTCCCCTCTTTCTAATTCTTCTTCCTCTCCTTCTTTTTCTCCTCCTCCTTCTCCTTCCTCTTCTAGATCCTCTTCTAATTCTTCTTCCTCTCTTTCTAATTCTTCTTCCTCTCCTTCGTTTTCTCCTCCTCCTTCTCCTTCCTCTTCTAGATCCTCTTCTAATTCTTCTTCCTCTCTTTCTAATTCTTCTTCCTCTCCTTCGTTTTCTCCTCCTCCTTCTCCTTCCTCTTCTAAATCCTCTTCTAACTCTTCTTCCTCTCTTTCTAATTCTTCTTCCTCTCCTTCGTTTTCTCCTCCTCCTTCTCCTTCCTCTTCTAGATCCTCTTCTAATTCTTCTTCCTCTCTTTCTAATTCTTCTTCCTCTCCTTCGTTTTCTCCTCCTCCTTCTCCTTCCTCTTCTAAATCCTCTTCTAACTCTTCTTCCTCTCTTTCTAATTCTTCTTCCTCTCCTTCGTTTTCTCCTCCTCCTTCTCCTTCCTCTTCTAAATCCTCTTCTAACTCTTCTTCCTCTCTTTCTAATTCTTCTTCCTCTCCTTCGTTTTCTCCTCCTCCTTCTCCTTCCTCTTCTAAATCCTCTTCTAACTCTTCTTCCTCTCTTTCTAATTCTTCTTCCTCGCCTTCGTTTTCTCCTCCTCCTTCTCCTTCCTCTTCTAAATCTTCTTCTTCTAATTCTTTTATAACTTCATCTGTGAAATTAGCTACTGGTATTTTCACCACCATATCTCCTGCCAGGTCACTCCAGCGTACAAGAAACTTCGGGACTTCGTGAAGACAGAGTACAAGACGAGGCCGGATCTTGGCGTTTCGTCATTACCTAATGGTGAACGATTCTACGATCAGCTCATAAAGTAAGGACAGTTAGGAAAAAAATAATAAAAATAGATATGGGATAATGCAAAATAAAACATAATAAAACAAGATACCTAATGGTGAAAGATTCTACGATCAGCTCATAAAGTAAGGACAGTTAGGAAAAAATCATAAGAATAGATATAGGATAATGCAAAATAAAACATAATAAAACAAGACACCTAATGGTGAAAGATTCTACGATCAGCTCATAAAGTAAGGACAGTTAGGAAAAAAATCATAAAAATAGATATGGGATAATGCAAAATAAAACATAATAAAACAAGATACCTAATGGTGAAAGATTCTACGATCAGCTCATAAAGTAAGGACAGTTAGGAAAAAAATCATAAAAATAAATATGGGACAAAGCAAAATAAAACATAATAGAACAAGATGAAATGAAATAAAGTCAAATAAGGTTAGATGAAACAAAATAGAATGAAACAAAACAAACTATAATAAGAGAGAGCAAAATTAGACAAACTAGAATAAAACAAAATAAAGAAAATTAATATCAATAAGATAGAATGAGACAAAATAAAATGAAACACGATAAAACAAAATAAATTAGAATAAAATAGAATAGAAAATAGAATGAATGAATAGATAAAAAAAAATCATAATAGAAATGTGCGTTTCAGAATGCATAATAATAATGAATCATGTTTTTAATAAAAGCACATTTAAAATGCAACGAGTAAGTAAAATATCATTGCCTTTGGTCTGTGATATAACTTTGTATACGCAGATGGCGGAGAGAAAAATATATAAGCAGACTAATAGATTATTTAACGAATTAATCAATCAGTAAGAAATAAACAAATTAAATAACTAAGATAAGATGAATAGATAAAATAATAAATGAATAAGTAAATATATAAATGAATAATTGAATAAATATACAAGTAAATATGTTAATAGGTAAATAAATAGATGAATGAATAAGTAAATAGATATAACATATAAGTAGATAAATGAGTAGATGAA
>NC_134816.1:19719808-19722308 GCF_046742065.1 Oratosquilla oratoria | reverse complement strand
TCATCATCATCATCATCATCATCATCATCATCATCATCATCATCATCATCATCATCATCATCATTATTATTATTATTATTATTATTATTATTATTATCATTATTATTATTATTATTATTATTATTATTATTATTATTATTATTATTATTATTATTATTATTATTATTATTATTATTATCATTATTATTATTATTATTATTATTATTATCATTATTATTATTGTTGTTATTATTATTATTATTATCATTATTTCAGATTCCACACTTCCACGACGATGTCAGTGGAAAACATTCACCAGTTGGGCATCGACGAAGTCAATCGTATAGAGAAGGAAATGAAAAAGGTTTGTTGAACACCAAAGCCCCCTGCAGGACCAACGCTCTGTCCCTTGGGGGGACGATACAGACTTGACCAAAGTGGCTTAACCTCGGTCTAAATCTTTTTTTGCTTTTCGTGATTTTCTGATTTATTTTTGCTTTCACGTCAGGCAATTTCATTCAACTGAGGAAAATCCCCATCGTTAGGGAAGTCTAAAGAACAAAAATAAAGATGAAAGTAAAGGAATAAAAAATTAATCAATAGGTAAATAAATTAATACATGAATAAACAAATAAGTGAAAAATAGTTTGAAAAAATATAAACAAATGCACTGATAAATGAATATATATAAATAAACAAATAGATAAATTGATTCATAAAATAATGATATATACATATATATATATATATATATATATATATATATATATATAAACACTTTCTATTAAATATCACAGCATACTCGGCGTTACTGATCTTTTTCTTTAGATTTTCTACTCTTCTAACTATATTCTTCTCTGAATGAGGTAGAGAATACACAATATTCCTGAACGCGTACATGCGTGTTTGGATATAAAAACTAAAACATTACGACGTTTCGCCTATATATTAGGCATCATCTGGTAAACTTCTTTTCTAAATTAACTACATGCTTATAACTATCACAAAATGGTAACACTAGGAGAGGGGTGATCCAAGAGTGTTTAGAACTCATCATCGTCTTCTAAGCTCCAAAATCCCACACATATTCTGTTGGATACTAATTATTGGCATATAATACCGCCTCCATGCCTTTAAGTTTTGTTTTGCCATTATTCTTCGATATTATTGCTATCTGGGACTTTGGAGTTCCTCGGGACACCCCACGACGCGCCGAGATAACGATGACCCGTCCTAAACATTCTTAGACCCATCTTCTAATGTTACCATATTGTAATACTTATAAACATGTACGTGGTTAAAGAAAATAAACTTGCCAGAAGAGGCCTAATGTGAAGTTGAAACGTCGTAATGTGTTAGTTTTGACATCCAAACAAGCATGGACTCGTTCGGAAATATTATCTACCTCATTCAGAAAAGAAAATATTTAGAAGAGTAGAAAGTCTGAAGAAAAAGATCACCAACGCCGAGTATGCTGTGATATTTAATAAAAAGTGTATTGTTGAAAACCTGCTTCCAAAATTTACACACACACACACACACACACACATATATATATACATATATATATATATATATATATATATATATATATATATATATATATGTATATGTATATATATATACATATATATGTGTGTGTGTGTGTGTGTGTGTGTGTGTGTGTGTGTGTGTGTGTGTGTGTGTGTGTGTGTGTGTGTGTGTGTGTGTGTGTGTGTGTGTGTGTGTGTGTGTGTGTGTGTGTGTGCGTGTGTGCGTGTGTGTGTATGTTTATGTATTTACTTGGCCATGTAAACACAATGTAAACAAACTTCTGCCGGGGCCAGATCATTGTCGAGCTTGGCTTCGACATGACGGTTCCAGAGTTCTCCGAGATGATCCGAAACGATTCCAAGTTCTTCTTCGACAACCCAGAGGACCTGGTTGCCGCCTTTGAAGACCTTGTCTTCAACAAGATCCAGCCTAAACTCCCCGAAATCTTTATCAACATACCAAAGGCCAAGCTTCAGTAAGTAAGAGAAGGAGAGGGAGAGAAAAAGAATAAAAATGTTAAAGTGAGTTTTCTTTTCTTCTTTTCTTTATTTTTTTTTTTTTATTTATTTCGATTATTTCTGTTTGCAGGATCGTACCACGTCCAAGCCCAGATGAACCCTTTGCCTTCTATATAGCAGGATCTTATGACGGAAGCCGCCCTGGAATATTTTACTTGAACACATACAACTATGATTCCTCGTATGTAAATCTTTATCTTCAAAGGGTGCATGCGGACAAATAGAAATACAGGAAACAAGCACAAACAGAAACGCATATTCTTGTAATAAACGTTCATGTACATTTGTGTACCCGTACACACACACACTACTCCAGCGGTCCGAGTTCGAATCCCGCCCAGGTCTGAAATAATTTCAGTATTCCTGTTCTGCGAGTCGTTACTCCAACTCTCGTGGGCAGGGTGTTTTGTGTGTGTGTTAGGTCACATCATTACCCATAGAGTGATAATATATGAGCTCTCAGCTCTCAT
>NC_134816.1:19712308-19714808 GCF_046742065.1 Oratosquilla oratoria | reverse complement strand
TGTGTGTGTGTGTGTGTGTGTGTGTGTGTGTGTGTGTGTGTGTGTGTGTGTGTGTGTGTGTGTGTGTGTGTGTGTGTGTGTGTGTGTGTGTGTGTGTGTGTGTGCGTGCGTGCGTGTGTGTGTGTGTGTGTGTGTGTGTGTGTGTGTGTGTGTGTGTGTGTGCGTGTGTGTGTGTGTGTGTGTGTGTGTGTGTGTGTGTGTGTGTGTGTGTGTGTGTGTGTGTGTGTGTGTGTGTGTGTGTGTGTGTGTGTGTGTGTGTGTGTGTGTGTGTGTGTGTGTGTGTGTGTGTGTGTGTGTGTGTGTGTGTGTGTGTGTGTGTGTGTGGAAACGGTGGTGAGGAAAACGCCAAAAAACCGAAGGAGTTTTATTACTAACGATTCGTCCTTAAAGGACTTCCTCATCACCCTTTCCACTCATTCTGTCATACGTATTTCAACGTATATATATATATACATATATATATATATATATATATATATATATATATATATATATATATATTTATATATATATATATATATATATATATATACATGCATACATATATTAGTTTAACATTAAGACAATATTAATAATTTTGTATACATAATGTCAATCTTCTTTTCATAAATAAGTAAATAAAAAAGCTGAGGACAGTTGAATACTTTCTTTGTTTTATTTGAAGAATATACAAACCCTTTTCTCTAACACTAAAGAATATTCTTTACTTTTGTCTCAATATACAAAAAGTGATCATTAAGGTAAGTCTGTCCATTTATTCACTCACTTTTTCTTTCGAGGTTCTTCACAAGAACACAAGAAACATAATTTCAACTCCGATGAAAAGATTCTTGTCATTTGGTAAAAATAAAAAATAAAAAATCATAAAACACCAAAATGTTTGATCAGACACCAGGAAGCGAGGACTGACGTCTTACTTTTCTGATGTTTGATCAAACATTTTGGTGTTTTATGATTTTTTTTTTATTTGACCAAATGACAAGACATCTTGTCATCGGAGTTTGATGGGTTAAGAACATTTTACCATTTGACTTAGGGAATACTCAGGGACTTCAGTAACATGTAATTTCGTCTTAAACTAGTTCAAAGTTAAACGGATCAGACACTTTGTAGTACAGGTTAATTATTAGTTATTTTGCAGGTTAGTTAAACAGTGCATAGTTTTGTTGAGTCAATTAAATGACATTAATTAATAGCTACACTGAAGGAAAACATGGATTGGATTCTGATTTTTTATTAGACAATTCTTAATGGGGTTCGATTCCCCCTCAATTGGATTGGATTCCTCTCAAAAGGTCCGAATCCTCTGAAAAAGAATCCGAATCCTTTAAAAGGAATCCAACCCCTTTAAGAAGGATGCAGCCCCTTCAAGAGGGATCTAGCCCTTTAAAGAGGGATCCAACCCCTTTAAGAGAGATCCAACCCCTTTAAGAGGGATCCAACCACTTTAAGAGGGATCCAACCTCTTTAACAGGGATCCATCCCCTTTGAAATGGATCCAACCCCTTTAAGAGGAATCCAAACCCTTTGAGAGGAATCCAACCTCTTTCAGAGAGATACAACCCTTTTAAGAGGGATCCAACCACTTTAAAAGGGATCCAACCACTTTAAGAGGGATCCAACCTCTTTAAAAAGGATACAACCCTTTTAAGAGAGATACAACCCCTTTAAGAGGGATCCAACCCCCTTTGAAATGGATCCAACTCCTTTACGAGGAAGCCAAAACCTTTAAGAAGTTTCCGAACCCTTTAAGAGAGATTCAACCTCTTTAAGAAAGATCCAACCCTTTTAAGAGGGATCCAACCACTTCAAGAGGGATCCAACCTCTTTAAGAGGGATCCAATCCCTTTAAGAAAGATCCAATACCTTTAAGAGGAATCCAACCCCTTTAAGAGGGATCCAACCCCTTTAAGAGGGACCTAACCTCATTGGAAAGGACCCAAACCCCTTAAATCACTTGACATACGCTAGTGGCACAATCGCCTGCTGATCTCGCATCTTCCTAGTCGTGAGTTCGAATCCCGCATTTCATCTCTCCGATTCTCAGCAGTGACTGTAGCTACCTCTCCTGATAGTCCCCAAATGCATAAAGGCAAAGGTGACGGCTCCAGCCGCAGCTACTCATCGCCTCCTGGCGTAGGCTCCTCGCCTTCTCCTGAAACAGCTGAGACTAAAGATATATACGAGTATGTATATTGTTTGATTGAAAAAAATTGATGTATTAAAATGTTCTCAATCAATGAATACAAATACCATCCCTTTCAATCACCCAGGAAAGCTTCCATGTACACTCCCATACCATCCCCACTTCATATTACCCAGACTATATTAATTCTCCCAGAGCTTGCAAACAATGAAACTTATTTTAATTTCTAAGGCAAATAGAAATGTCTATTTTATAGAAACTCATGTATGAAGAAATAATGTGAACATATATTTCTCAGGCATTTCATCTCAAACACATTCAAACTCCTTCTCTCTTCCTCTCTTACATTCCATG
>NC_134816.1:19697308-19707308 GCF_046742065.1 Oratosquilla oratoria | reverse complement strand
AAGAGCACTCACTCACTGTAGCATATGGAAACAAGTACACACGAAATCGAGCGCTCCACCCAAGCACTAATCAGTAATGGCTTCAATGAAAAAGATATTAACCACCAGACCAAAGAAATAATGGACGGTTGGTACAAAGATAATAAAGATAATCAAAATGTAGAAAAATTAACATCTATTATAAATCTATATTCTCATCAGCCTATAAAGAAGATGAGCGTGTAACGAAACATATTATAAAGAGGAACATCAAACCAACTAACCCAGAAAAAATAATAAACTTGGTGATCTGTTATAAGACAAGGAAGACCAGCCACTTCCTTCTTAAAAACAGCCCCCACCATGAGAGAAAGGAACTTCAGAAATCACATGTCATCTATAGGTTTACTTGTGCACGAGGGAACTGTGAAACACTCACCTCCATCTATTTTGGCATGACGACAATGAGGTTATCCCGTCGCCTTTCATACCACCTGACATCGGGAGCCCCTAAAAATCATTTAAGAGAAGTCCATGGCACAGCATTAACAAGAAACATCCGAGAAGAAATCTCCGAGACATTGGAAACATGTACAGAAGACAGACGCCTCCCAACTTTAGAAGTATTATACATTAAAGAGTTGAGCCCAAATCTAAATATACAAGCGGATGACCTTAGGACCCTCCCAAGCCTAAGACAAATCGCCACAAATCCAAGCAGTATATATAACCCTTAAATCAAAGCCCGAGACATAAACACCACAGTCCCAAGCACAGGACATTTTGTCACAGCGCGAAGTGGGAGGCTTCCCCTAGCACGTGATATTTCATCACTGCCTGAGTTTCCAGGTGACCTCTCCCAGGTGACCGGTGACCTCCTCCAGTGAAGAGCAAGTACAGAAATTTAAGCATATGAAGTAAAATGATTAATTATAACACCAGAATAATTCTTATCCTCACCAGAAAGAATATTCTTAAGAGCTACTGAAGAAGGGTCTTGAACCCGAAATCGTGACATAGCAAACATGACCACCTACAGTGAGATCAATCCTCCTTTCAAAGCACATAAGTCCATAGTAAGATAGTAAGACATATGGAAAGTACATTTATGAACATAATAAATGCACAATTAGCCATCACTTTCAATGAAATGTGTATAAGAGAAAATCTCCAGCCCGTATAATATATATATATATATATATGTGTGTGTGTGTGTGTGTGTGTGTACATATATATGTATGTGTGTATATATTGTTATGCCTTCCGCAAAGATATAAAGACTTTCTGTCTAGGAGGGGTTCGTACTTTGTGGCCATGATGTAGTTAAGGCAAATCCAAACTGAAGGTAACAAAAATAACTATTTTAATGAATAAAAAAAAAGTCAACAAAACAATTATAATATATATTTTACAACAAAAATTAACCAATAGACAATTCGTAACGTTTTATAAAACAAATATTTCCTTAACCTGAACAGAAAACCAAGTCATGAGAATAACTTAAGGTACGTGTGAACACAAGGGGGGTGGAATGATAAACCAACGAAAGAGTCTGAATTCTGAATTCCTAGGAAAGACCACCCGCTTGCGTGGGATCGGTTTTTGTGGGAGGGGAAGAATGTCTGTAAGAAAATGAAAAGATAATAGTGTATAAAAGAGGGCTATTGCCACCGGGCGAATTAGAGAGCGATTAGGGGCTGCTGGTGGTCGTGGCTCGGGAGAAATGAACTGGGAGCTTGGACGGCGGGATTAAAAACAAATTACAATCACCAAAAGTTCAGAAAATGGTAGGAGCCGTAGTATGAGAGAAAGGTGGAAAAACGGAAAAACGAAAAAGTCTCTCTGGGACCGGCTGAACGCCGTATATGTAGGGCTGGCGAGGACGGGAGGAAGGAGAAGGAGGAATTGGACAGAACTAGTCTGGACTTTCAGACGAGCAGTAG
Source organism: Oratosquilla oratoria (assembly GCF_046742065.1). Lineage (NCBI taxonomy): Eukaryota > Metazoa > Arthropoda > Malacostraca > Stomatopoda > Squillidae > Oratosquilla > Oratosquilla oratoria. The sequence goes on along the minus strand of NC_134816.1, from coordinate 19,705,386 downwards.
GGAGGGGATCGGAGGGAAGGAGAGAAGGAAAACCACACGTATACAGGCAATTCACGGGACATACATAATTATACAATGAATACAGAAATGTATACATATACAGACATTTAAATATACGTAGGATGGTGAGCCATCACAATATATATACATACATACACACACACACACACACACACACACACACACACACACACACACATATATATATATATATATATATATATATATATATATATATATATATACTTATTTACAGTATTTATTATTTATTCATTTATTATCATTAATTAATTTATTTCATTTTTATTCATTTATTTATCTATTTATTCATTTACTTTTTGCGGGTGGGTAAGGAATTGATGTCTTCAGATTAGCAAATAATTTTTATTTTTTGTGGGGAGGGAGATTAAGTTCTTCAAGTACAGTTCTTCAGCTCCTTTTCTTCTGCGATCCACAAGCCGACCTCCCTGTCCATGATCTCCAGAGGACCACAGGAGTTCAATACTAGATCGTGAAACTTCCGGATGTCGAAGTTTGATCCAAGACTCCTTCTGGCTTTCTCTCGAAGTTCGAAGATGTGAAGCTGTCCGATCTTGTAGCCCAGAGCTTGGCCAGGCCACGTGATGTATCGGTCAACTTCATTCTAGAAAAAGATATGCAGAAAAAAAGAACATGAAAAGATAGTAAAAAATAGAAGAACAAGAGGAAACAAATAAAAGAAGAACAAGAAAATTAAAAGAGAAAAATAAAAGAAGAAGAAAAAGAATACAAAATAATTAAAACAAAAAACAAGTAGAATAAGTACAAGAAAAATAATCAAATGAAAAATAAAAAAACACAAAAAGAAAGAAAGAAAAAATAACAGAACAAGAAAAACAAAAGATAAAGTAAAAATAAGAGGAGAACAAGGAAAAGGAAGAAGGAAAGAAAGGAAAAATAAAAGAAGAATAAGTACAAAGAGAAAGAAAAAATAAAAATAAAAAAATTAAAAAAGAGAAGAAGGAAAGAAAGGAAAAATAAAAGAAGAGTAAGAAAAAGAGGAGAAAGAAAGAAAAAATAAAAGTAGACAAAGAACAAGAAAAAACAAAATAGAAAATAAGAAAAGAACAAGAAAAGAAGAAAGAAAGAAAAAATAAATGAATGAAGAACAAGAAGAAATAATAAATAAAAGAACAAGAAAAAGAGAGAAAAAAGTGTCGAAAGCTCTCCGCTTTCTGGTTGGTTCAGGATCTCACCTGAGCTTCGGCTCGGGTGAGGGCGCCTTTTTCGAACATGTACTTGGCGGCGTCCTCGGGTGACCAGCCGAGGGCATGGATGCCCGTGTCCGCCACGAGGCGGCAGGCACGGTAGAGCTCGTAGGAGTAGTGACCGTATCTGGAATTATTTTTGCAAGAAAATAATGTAGTAAATATGCTGCGTGATTTGTATGCTTCAGCATTGATATCAATAGCGTGAAGAAGGGCTATTCTTTATATGTTGTAAAACGGAAAGGAAATGTAACAAAATGAATATGTATTTGTGCGTTTGTTTGTCTCTGTGTGTGTGTGTGTGATGAGGCGCAGTTCTTCTATTATGGTCATGTAGCCCAGCACTACCTATCTCATGGTTGGGCTGTCGGCGAATAAGGGGCTCCCCTAATGGCTTCCCTCCAATGATGAAGGTGTATTGGACATCAAGATGAACACAAAGAAGGCCATCCAAGTGACAGACGAACTCGTTTATGTGTTAATGGCCATCCAGTCCCGTCATGGGTCACTAATCCATGTTTGCCGCAGGTGGCATCTATGCAAGGCCTAGAGACTGGAGTCTTTGAAACTGGGTGCCACAGTGCTGAATTTGAGAGAGGGCGTCCTCCTGGGACTAAAGTCTGTGCGCTCCAAGGAGTCCGTTTAGGGTGGGGCAGAAATGGGAATTTCCCTGAGTGCGACATTGCCAATTTGACAACCAGGTATCGGATCGTCACTGTCACTCTACCTATCCCCATTCCACATGTCTCCCCTGTGACGCCTCGGCGTGGCAACAAGGGGAAAAACAGTGCCACATGTCATAGAATTCATTCAAATCGTTATCATAATCCTAAAAAGATATGCTCACTGTACTATAAAGGTTCCTTTACTATACATAGAATATATATATATATATATATATATATATATATATATATATATATATATACATATATATGTACATATACATATAAATAAAAGCACCAGTGACGGTGATGTCGATCAAATAATTCCGACTGTCGTCCCCGGATTCGAACCGGGCTCGTAAAATCATGGCACCATCGTCTTACCGACTGAGCTATCGACCCTATAAAATTATCCAACCTGGAAGTTATTCTACTACCCGAGGAACTAAGTCGATTGCTGACTGCCGTCCGTACTTATTTTTTACAGAGAACCAGGGCAACCTGTGGTGATATCGATCGAATAATTACGACTGTCATCCCCGGATTCGAACCGGGCTCGTGAAATCACGGCGCCATCGTCTTATTGACTAAGCTATCAACCCTATAAAATTCCCCAACTTGGAAGTTAGTCTAGTTCCCGAGGAACTAAGTCGACTGGTAACTGCTGCCCGTACTTTTTTTTTTTCAGATTAACTTCCAGGTTGGACAATTTTATAGGGTCGATAGCTCAGTCGGTAAGACGATGGCGCCGTGATTTCACGAGCCCGGTTCGAATCCGGGGACGACAGTCGGAATTATTTGATGTACACACACACACTCATGTATATATACATATATGTATGTATATGTTCAGACATTCTTACAAGTTGAAATGATGATAGATACTTTAAAAGCTTGTAGCGAAACTAGCCAAGAATAAAACTCGGAATAAGACTCGAGGCTTTCCTCTTCCCACCCACTTTATATATGTATATATATATATATATATATATATATATATATATATATATATATATATATATATCACATTGATGGTAAATAAGAGAGTTGCATGCATTAAGGTTCATTTGGCAGGATGGCTAGTGGTAAATCACGACGTATGTCACACCCAGAACGGACTCCTTGGGGTGCACAAACTATGGCAATACGCCTCTTTGGTTCCTTATTCAGGCCACCACGAGTGGCCTTTCCTGGGTCGGGGAGACAAATCGTCTGAACTGCCTGACTTGAGTCTTCGAGTCAAGCACGCCGTGGGCCAACACTGCATGGTCCACGCACCCTCCCCCTAGTCCCAAATGATAAGCTGGTGGGTGCATACACTCTCGGAAGAACCCTGAAACTATTGGGTTAAAGACTGAAACAACAAAATGAAACAACAAAATGAGGCTCTTCTTATGATGGATAAGGCAAGGTATATCAGGCGAATCACTGTTGATGTCAAGGACCATTTTAATGCGAATGACCTAAGTCCTTCTTACCGAGCCCTAAAGAAACTTTTGTCTAAATTTGTGACCCGGGTCGAAGAGTTTTATATAAAAAAGTAAGGATGTTGAGGGTCATTTCAATACGAATGACCTCATACCTGCCTACCGAATCTTAAAGAAACTTCAGTCTGGATGTGTAACCCTGGTCATAAACTTTTTTATATACAAAAGTATCTCATCATCTTACTGAAAATAAAACCAAGACTTGCCTGTCGTAGGGATCATCGTAGAGTTTCATATCAAAGCCTAGCGTCTCCGCGTAGAGTCCCCATCCCTCGATGAAGCTCGTGTGCATCGGGAACCTGGAGGGCGCCATGCCGAAGTTCTTGTATGGGGTCAACTTCCTGAAGGAGGCGATGCTGGAGGACTGCAGGGAGTGTGCGTACTGAAGATGGTGTCCAGGGGAACCCTCATGCAAGGTGAGGCTCATCAGATTGTATTTGGTACTGAAATATCCTCACTATTTAGTGACATCATGAACCTCAGAATATGAAGTAGTACTGAGTGTAGGGGCCATTAGTTATGAAGAGGAATATCAACTTTAGGATACCAAGTATATAATCACCTGTCACTTTATAAAATATTGGTGATACTATCATAACTTAACTATAAATAACTTCATACTTTTTCCAGTAAAAAGGCTTCTAAATCCAGAATATGGTAAAATATGATTATGGGTTCGCTACATTGGGAACACATAAGCAAACCCAGAAAATATTTCTTAAATTCATTAGACATTGTGATCCTATGAGGAATATTTTCCTACCGTGTACATCTAGTGACTAGGATATATATATATATATATATATATATATATATATATATATATATATATATATATATATATATATATATATGTATATGTATATATATATATATATACATATATATGTATTTTTGTATATATATATATACATATGTATGTATATGTATATGTATATGTATATGTATATGTATATGTATATGCATATGTATATGTATATGTATATGTATATATATACAAGCACGGGAAATCACATGAACTCGTGATTCTAAATATTCAGAAAAACCACCAAGGAAAATAATATAATGATGACCGAGCGCTTTCGTATATTTAGACATATTCAGTGTACATACTATGATGATACAAACATTATTATATATACAAAGTGGGAGGTCATGGATGGGAACAGGATAAAGTTGTGAAGGAGTCTCTCATGATTAACCTATACCGTTCGCGGCAGTGGACGTTTGGGCCACGAATTTTTTAACAATAAGATTGTCAAGTTTGTACATTACTTGATTTAGATTTAAGTTGTTTACAAGTATATGTTTAATCAAACTGGATTCTATTATATTTCTGGTCAAATGTGACTTATTTCTAACAATTTCTTTGGCATCCTCCCTATTAATGCAATGATTAAAATCCCTTAAATGAACAAATAATGCGTTGGGCATTTGACCACTCCTGACGTTATACTGATGTTGTTTCACCTTTCCTTGATGTAATGATTTACAGAAATGAGAGGTCTTTCAATTTTGATATCTGCAGAAAACCCACCAATGTCCTTTCATATGTATATTTTCATCCGTCTCATCATTGGACTATAAAAATATCAGTATCATCATCAATGTTCCTTAGAGCGTATAGAATTTATTGTCCGGAGTTTTTGGATGATGAATTCTTAGGAATATATGACATGGCTTCAAAATTAAAATATCCTAAGCACCTCGTAGATAATTTTTGCTAGATGGTAAAAAAAATCTTTCTATGAGGAAAATGTCAGTAAAACCTTTAATGAAAAAAACTTACTTGTTCTTCCTTTCCACGAGAATTTCGCCAAACTACCTCAACATTCAACTAGCCTTTAAGAACTCTAATACAGTTAGAAGACTTTTAATTAAAAACTTTCCTGATAAAGAAGAAGGGTGTATCTATTCAATTCCACGTAAAAATTGTGACAAATAGGTCAGACTGGAAAAGAATTAAAAGTAAGGTTAAAAACATCAATATAGCCTCAGGAGTGGTCAAATGTCCAACGCATTATTTGTTCATTTAAGGGATTTTAATCATTGCATTAATTGGGAGGGTACCAAATAAATTGTAATAAATAAGTCATATTTCACTAGAAATATGATAGAATCCAGTCTAGTTAAAAATACACTTGTCAACAACTTAAATTGTACAAACTTGATTATTTTATTGTTAAAAAAGTCGTGGCTCAAACGTCCACTGCCTCGAACGGTATAGGTTAACCATGAGAGATTCCCTCACAACTTTTTCCTGTTCCCATCCATGGCCTCCCACTTTGTATATATAATAATGTTTGAATCATCATTATATGTACCCTGAAGATGTCTCAATAGACGAAAGCGCTCGGTTATCATTATATTAGTGTCCTTGGTGGTTTTCTGCATATATGTATACATACACACACGCACACACACACACACACACACACACACACACACACACACACACACACACACACACACACACACACACACACACACACACACACACACACACACACACAGATATATATATATATATATATATATATATATATGTATATATGTATATTTATATATAATATATATATATATATATATATATATATATGTGTGTGTGTGTGTGTGTGTGTGTGTGTGTGTGTGTGTGTGTGTGTGTGTGTGTGTGTGTGTGTGTGTGTGTGTGTGTGTGTGTGTGTGTGTGTGTGTGTGTGCGTGCGTGCGCGTGCATGCGGACGCGCCCGTGTGTGTTGTGTGTGTGTGAGTGTATTCACTTGGTTTTTGGATCACGTGTTGGACTCGTGATCGACAGCTATTTCCCTCCTGGAAGAGAGCTCAGAGCTCGTAGGTCCGATCTATGGGTAATGCTATGACCTTTCACACACACACACCCCCAACTCCCCGCCCACGAGAGTCAGAGTAACGACTCGAAGCGCAGCGGTACCGAAATAATTTCGGCCCTGGGCAGGATTCGAACCTAGAACTGCGGGCCACTATCGTGGCAGTTCAGTGCTCTACCAACTGCGCCACCGAGTGTGTGTGTGTGTGTGTGTGTGTGTGTGTGTGTGTGTGTGTGTGTGTGTGTGTGTGTGTGTGTGTGTGTGTGTGTGTGTGTGTGTGTGTGTGTGTGTGTGTGTGTGTGTGTGTGTGTGTGTGTGTGTGTGTGTGTGTGTGTAAAGAGAAAATGCCTGGAAAAACTTATACTGGACGTCCATGCGCTGCGTGTTGACGTAGAAGTGGCCGATACGTGTCCCGTCCAGAGACGCCGGCTGGTAAAACGCCGCAGATCCTTGTAAGCGGCAACCTTCTATTCTGAAAAGATGCGCAATAGAATAAATTGTCATCCTTAAGTCCTGAATGCTTAATACCATACTATTTTGTATTCATTACTAAGTATTGATGCGTATACTTATTACAAAAGCATTGTATATATGAAGTGCAGTATAAGTGTAAATGTACTCTGGAAAGAATTTGTACATAAATATCATATACATCCATCCAATGTATCTAAACTCTGTTCTATCTTCCAAGTTGCTGTTTTTCTGTTATCTTTTTCATTTTGTTCACATTTGTGTTCATGTTATTGCCAGGAAGAAGAAAATGAGGAAGCTAAAAGAACAAGCTTAATTTTAAATAGGAGAAGAAGACACGTTTTCTATTTAAATCAACGTGCTTCATTGTCTTCGGAACATTAAAGAATAACTTCGGTAGTACCGGTTCAACTTTGTCATGCAGAAGAAAAGGACGGGGACAAAAAATAAGTTGAAGTAGGAGAAGAATATTTAGACTTTTTATTTTATAAACGTACCTCATAGTTTTTGGAACATTAAAGAATATCTTTGGCAACTCCGGTCCAATCCTGTCGACCACATGATCGAAAGCCTTCATGAGGTCGTCGACACTGTTAAAGGCAAATTTGGGATCGTTTTTCGTCATGGTAGAGAAACTCTGGACGGTCATATCGTAGCCCAGCTCCTCCACTATCTGAAGAATGATCTCAGCATGAACTTGATTTCACTACAAGAACGAGTTCGGTTATTTCATATGAGATATGTGCTTTCAAAACACTTTGTTTCTTTTGGAAAACCTTTTTTATTTCGCCTTCGATGCGGGTCACCTCCTGTAAGCCCATCTGGTGGATTTCTTCAACCGTCATATTGGTGGATGTATGAAATCTGGACAATAACATGAAAAAAGCAAGTTGAATATAGACAAGTATAATTTCCTAAACTGCAGTAAAGACAGAGTAGAAACCTGAATAGAATCACTACCGACGGTGATGTCGATCAAATAATTCCGACGGAATAATTTGACAGAGTAGAAAGTTGAATATACTAAAGATAACTGTCATCTAACTTGTAATACATTTGTTAAAAAGTCTATATTAATTTTAGATGATGTAAGAAAACCAACTTTTCTCGCAGTGGTTGAAATATAATAGCTATCATGTTACATGCGATACTTAAATCTAGATATAAAAATCTACATTAAGTCTATATGGTTTAAGAAAACCAACTTTTGTTGTCGTGCTTAAAAGGATGCAGCTTAGTCTATTGTTCCGTTAATGAGACGTACTGCCTATAAAACAGAACCCAGAGGGGGTGGACCTAACACCTTACATTCAAAATTTTATTTGTTTGAATTTTTGGTGACACAACTAAAAAGTTGTTAGTTGTCGCTAGGTCTTACAC
>NC_134816.1:19667308-19677308 GCF_046742065.1 Oratosquilla oratoria | reverse complement strand
TTATCTGCTGACGGTCAACTTGAGTATTCAAACGAAGGAATGTGTGATATTTCAAACAACTATTTTAGTTCAGTATTCGTAAACGAATCACCTCAAAGAGAACTACAAACTGAAACCTGTGAAAAATCTAGGGTGACCTTACTACGGTAAATATAACAAAAGAAAAAATCAAAAGGTGTATAGAGAAACTCAAAATTAATAAAACACCAGGGCCTGACAGTTGGCATCCAAGAATCTTAAATGAAATATAAAATAAGATTGTTGTTCAATTTGAAATTATTTTCAAGAAATCCATCATATCCGGAGATGTCCCAAGAGAATGGAAGCTAGCTAACGTTACTCCCATATTCAAAAAAGGTGACAAAAAGAAACCAAATAACTACAGGCCTATAAGCTTGACTTCAATCGTAGAAAAAATGATGGAAACTATCATCAGAGATGCTATCGAACATTATTTAGAAAGTAACTGCTTGATAAATGATAGCCAGCATGGATTCAGACGGAAACGTTCTTGCGTGACTAACTTACTCGAATTCTACAACACAGTCATCTCGAATTATGACAAAAGAAACAATATAGATTTAATATATTTAGACTTTACAAAAAGCTTTTGATACCGTTCCCAACGAAAGGCTACTTACTAAATTAGCATCATATGGAGTAAGTGGTAGCCTATTAAGTTGGACTAGAAATTGGTTGAATGATCGAAAAAGGAGAGTTGTTCTAAATGGCAAAACTTCTAGATGGAAAAATGTTACGAGTGGAGTTCCTCAGGGTTCCATTCTTGGACCACTTCTATTCATTGTATATAAAAATGATATAGACCATGGACTGAAATCTACTGTCTTCGAATTTGCTGATAATACAAAATTGTGCGGAATAACAAATGATCATTTAAATCAGTTAGATATTCAAAAAGATTCAGATAAATTACAGCAATGGTCTGAAAAGTGGCAAATGAAATTTAACACAAGTAAATGCAAAGTTATTCACATAGGCAAAAAAACAGTAAGCACGATTGCAAGTTATTTGGCAATTCCTTAACAAAAATGGATAGTAAAAAGGATTTCAGCGCAATTATCAGTAACGATCTCAAATCATCTAAACAGTATATTTCAGCCTCTGAGAAAAAAAAATAAGATTCTAGGACTGATTGTGCGATCTTTTGACTTCAAAAGTCCATCTCTCATTAGTTCGTTCACATTTAGAATATGCTGTTTCCGTATGGCCACCGAATCTCATTAAAGACATTGACAGATTGAAAAAAGTACAAAGGCGAGACACAAAACTGATTTCAAATATCAAAAATAGATCATACGAAAATCGACTAAAACATATGAATCTGTTCTCCCTAAAAAAGCGTAGACTCAGAGGTAACTTGATAAAGGTCTTTCAAATTCTAAAGGGGATTGACAACATCAAAAGTGACAAAATTTTTACACTGAATGAGAATCCGACAAGAAATAATGGTCTCAAACTGTCAGGAAATAGATTTAATTTGGAAGTGGGTAGAAACAACTTCGCCAACCGTGTAGTTAATGAATGGAATAAACTTCGTGCAGAGGCAGTGTAATGTAGTTCAGTTCGAAGCTTTAAGATTCGTTTAGATAAACATCTAAGCAAGATGCTGTAATGACTGTCATTTATTTTATATTATGTGTTTATTCATTTGTTATTATTTGTCTGTTTATTATTTGCTTGATTTTCATTTATTATTATTTATTTCTTAATTCACTATTATCAACTATTTACCTGTTTGTTTATTATTTAACTATACCTATGCATTTATTTATTTTACTTGTTATTATTTATATTATTATCATTTTTGTGTATTTATCATTATTATTATTATCATTATTATTATTATTTTTTTTTTTCATCCGACCTAGTTATGGACCAAAAGGTCTCCTGTCGATATGGTCCACCTTTGTAATATATATATATATACATATATATATATACATACACACATATATATATATATATATATATATATATATGTGTGTGTGTGTGTGTGTGTGTGTGTGTGTGTGTGTGTGTGTGTGTGTGTGTGTGTATGTGTGTGTGTGTGTGTGTGTGTGTGTGTGTGTGTGTGTGTGTGTGTGTGTGTGTGTGTGTGTGTGTGTGTGTGTGTGTGTGTGTGTGTGTGTCTTCTTCCTTTTGTTGCCCAGCAGACCATAAAGCGTGAAGAACAGGAAAAAGTTAGAGATAGACCTAAGTCAAATGCTCGAAAAAATGAAGGCGTGAACGAAAGCTTGAGCTTATATGGTACCCCAATCCTTCAGGCATCTAGACTTGTAATCATTCCTTTCTTCGCACCCCCCCTCCCTCCCTCGCCCCCTCCCCCTCCCTCTCCTCTAGACAGGAAAAGTGGAATGAAAAATTAAATTGAATCGTGAACACTGAAAAAATTGTCGAGATGATACGAAAAGGTGTTTGTTTTAGTGAGTACTTGTAATATAATTGGTAGATTTTGAAGAAAAAAAAATTCTGTTTTTTAGTTTGAGATGAAATGCTTCTTTCTTTTGCAATTTACTCATGGTGTGTGAAGGATTTGAAATCTTATTGACACTGAAGAAAAAAGGAAGTTGAAAAATAAATTGCGCTATCATATGACTGTATCAAAAATGATTTGCTTATCATTAAGGTGAAAGCTTATCAGACCCAAATGACACTCAATGCATCAAAAACTAGTATCTTATCAGTGATATCCCAGGTTTCCATCCTGGAAGTGATAAGCGGTATATTGAAGGCGGATGGAGATTAGTCTACAATTAAAGAATCTTGTGTGACTCTGATCCGTGGGGGTGCCACATACGGGGAGCACCGAACACTATGGATAGTACATATATAGTCTTAATCACCCATACACTATGAACTAAATAATTACCAATTTCCAATGCACCCACCTCCATTTTTATCACAACTTTTAATGTAATAAGTGGGGGACGAAACTGCTTAAAGTGTTTTCTTTACTGAGTTCACAGTTTCATAGAGTCTAAGATGGTGCCGCATTGGCAAAATGGGTGATATAACACCGATTTACCAATTCCTCCCTCTCGGTCTCTCTAAGGCCTAAGCCAAGGTTACCCAACCTACTCTTTCGGTTATCCCATTCTTATATCTTACCGTTCTTCAACATTGAAAAAAATATTAAGTATTCACTATCACTAGTTTTCGCGTTGTTGTAGCACCACTATCAATACATGGCCCAGACGGGGTTGAATCAAATATCCTGGCGACCCCCAGAACAGTTTTCCGGAAAATTTGTCCGGTTCGAAAAAGATGACTCACTCTGACACCATTTCGCTCAATACGAATTCTATCCTAGCAGACTGTGGATAAGTTCACTCAGCTTACGGGGGCGTCACTGTTTCGTTGGTGTCTCATATAGGTTGGACGTTGATCACTGCGCAGCCGCGACGCACTTGCCGTCCTTCTGGAGTAGGACAGACGCTTGGGGGTTGTCCGCTGGTGAAGTGTCCGGGAAGTAGTGAGTAGCGTGTATCGTTGCCCTTGATAATTATACCTGTCTGGGCAGCTCTCTCTCTCTCTCTCTCTCTCTCTCTCTCTCTCTCTCTCTCTCTCTCTCTCTCTCTCTCTCTCTCTCTATCTATCTATCTATCTATCTATCTATCTATCTATCTATCTATCTAACTATCAATCTATGTCTCTCTCTCTCTCTCTCTCTCTCTCTCTCTCTCTCTCTCTCTCTCTCTCTCTCTCTCTCTCTCTCTCTCTCTCTCTCTCTCTCTATCTATCTATCTATCTATCTATCTATCTAACGATCTATGTCTCTCTCTCTCTCTCTCTCTCTCTCTCTCTCTCTCTCTCTCTCTCTCTCTCTCTCTCTCTCTCTCTCTCTCTCTCTCTCTCTCTCTCTCTCTCTCAGTCTCTCTCTCTTTTTCTTCAACTGAATATCCATTCGTTGGGTACAAAGGAGTAGGCTTGTTGTCGGTCCGTGTTTTTTTTTGTTTTTGTTTTTGTTTTGTTTTTGTATCCACATAATTCATAAAAACAAAGAGATCCAAGTTTCTTTTTTTCATTTGTATCTTCTTTGTGTCTTTTTCTATCCAGCACTTGGACTGGAAAATATAGTGTATATTTCCTATTCTTCAGAACCAATGCATACGTGTATGAAATTAACACACACACACACACACACACACACACACACACACACACACACACACACACACACACACACACCACACACACACACACACCACACACACACACATATATATATATATATATATATATATTTATATATATATATATATATATATATATATATATATATATATAAAACAGTGTGTGCAAAAACTATACAAGGATTTAAGAACAAACTAGATGCTGAAAGATACAAAGACGGGTCACTACGAGCATAGCTCTCTTCTCGTATAATACAACTAGGTAAATACACACACACATACACACACGCACACACACACACACACAGTGGTAGCATTCGCGACTGCTACTACAGCGGTCCGAGTTTGAATCCCGCCCAGGGCTGAAATAATTTCAGTATCGCTGCACTGTCAGTCGTTACTCCAACTCTCATAGGCGGGGTGTTGGGTATGTATGTGTGCGTGTAAAGTCACAGATCGGTCATATATGAGCTCTGAGCTCTCTTCCGGGAGGAAAAATTGCTGTTTATCATGAGTCCAACACGTGGTCCAAGACCATGGTGAATCATACACGCACACACACACACAGACATACACACACACACACACACACACACACACACACACACACACACACACACACACACACACACACACACACACACACACACAGCCTTGACTGAGTAATAAACAAAAAGATGCACAAATACCTGCCCACCTGCATTCATTTCCTTATATACACACAATAGGAATGTAGTCCCTTCTTATAGTATTATCTTGAGAAATTAAATCCACATTATTATAATGTATGATCGTATATTGTCGTATTTTGTTGGTTTTGTCGTATAGCCAAACAAATTCAAGCGAGTTAGCGTTTGACTGTGGTCACAGTGTAGCGATTTCTCGTTTATTGTTTCTCTGTTTTGTTTTTACATCATGTGCAGTAAATGTGAAGCAGAATAGTCCTACCACAGAGTGTCCAAAAAGTTGTACTTACTTTTTCAAATGTTTCATAAAACTGTCGAATTTATAGACCCGCTTATTGTCAGGTCTGTCTAGGAAATGGGGGTCATCAATTTGAAGGAAAAAAAATTGTTTTCCCTATACTTTTTCTTATCTAGTCCGCCTTGCGTGTTCGTAAAATGTTTACAAAGCTGACGGTAACGCAGACTAATGGTTTCGACAACGCTACAAAACATTTCAAAGAATGCGTAATTATTGCTATGACATTATCATTAGCAGACGAAAAACATTATCATTAGCAGACGACAAACTGTTGTTTCAAGAAATGTCTAGTTGCAAGCAGGACTTATTGATAATGGGTGATTTCAATTTTACTGACATTGATTGGATGACCCTTGAACATGGTCATATAGGTAGTCGCTTGGTAGATTTTCTCGGTGACAATTACTTAGTTCAGCATGTAAAAAAGCCCATAAGACATGGAAACTTACTCGATCTATTGATCACTAGCCGTGAAAGCATGATAACCAATGTAGAAGTTGGTGAAAATATTGCAAATAGCGATTACAACTTAAATTCAAACTGTAAAAAAAATTAAGAATAGATACTTGTGTATCTAAAATACCCAATTTCAGTAAAGCTGAGTTCATAGGACTACGTCAGGAGCTTCAGCTTACAGATTGAGAGACAAAATTATATATATATATATATATATATATATGTATGTATATATATATATATATATGTATATATATATATATATATATATATATATATATATATATATATATATCGAAAGAGCTGTAGATCAGATGTGGGAAATATTTCAAAATACGCTCACAGAGATGATTCATACTTACATCCCGTTTAAGGATGGACGCCTCCTAAATCAGGCTCACCCCAAATGACTCGACAAAGAAACTGATAAAAAATATTGCTAAAAAGAGACAGGCTTATAAGAAGTACAAGTGGTCGAGTGCACCTAATGACTATGAAAGTTATGTAATAATACAGAGAGATTTAAAAAAGACAATAAAAAACGAAAACGACAATACGAAATAAATATCGCTGATAAATCCAAGAGAATCCCAAAGAATTCTATAGTTGCATTAGATATAAAAAGGTTGTTAGTAATCACATTGACCAACTATTATCTGCTGACGGTCAACTTGAGTATTCAAACGAAGGAATGTGTGATATTTTAAACAGCTATTTTAGCTCAGTATTCGTAAATAAAACACCTCAAAGAGAACTACAAACTGAAACCTGTGAAAAATCTAGGGTGAACTTACTACGATATATATAAAAAAAATCAAAAGGTGTATAGAGAAACTCAAATTAATAAAACACCAGGGCCTGACGGTTGGCATTCAAGAATCTTAAAGGAAATATAAAATTATACTGTTGTTCAATTTGAAATTATTTTCAAGAAATCCATCATATCCCGAGATATCCCAAGAGAATGGAAGCTAGCTAACGTTGCTCCCATATTCAAAAAAGGTGACAAGAAGAAACCAAATAGCTACAGGCCTATAAGTTTGACTTCAATCGTAGGAAAAAGGATGGAAACTATCATCAGAGATGCTATCGAACATTATTCAGAAAGTAACTGCTTGATAAATGATAGCCGGCATGGATTCAGACGGAAACGTTCTTGCGTGACTAACTCGAATTCTACAACACAGTTATCTCGAATTATGACAAAAGAAACAATATAGATTTAATATATTTTGACTTTGTAAAAGCTTTTGATACCGTCCCCAACGAAAGGCTACTTATTAAATCAGCATCACATGGAGTAAGTGGTAGCCTATTAAGTTGTTTTAGAAATTGGTTGAATGATTGAAAACAGAATTGTTCTGAATGGTAAAAATTCTTGATGGAAAAATGTTACGAGTGGAGTTCCTCAGGGTTCCATTCTTGGGCCACTTCTATTCATAGTATATATAAATGATATAGACCACGGACTAAAATCTATTGTCTCCAAATTTTCTGATGATACAAAATTGTGCGGAGTGGCAAATGATCATTTAAATAAATTAGATATTCAAAAAGATTTAGATAGATTACAGCAATGGTCTGAAAAGTGACTAATAAAATTCAACGCAAGTAAATGAAAAGTTATGTACATAGGTAAAAATAACAGTAAGTACGATTACAAGTTATCTGGAAATTCGTTAATAAAATTGGATAGTGAAAAGGATCTCGACGTAATTATCAGTAACGATCTCAAATCATATAAACAGTATATATCAGCCTCTGAGAAAGCAAATAATATTCTAGGACTGATTGCGCGATCTTTTGACTTCAAAAGTCCACCTCTCATTAACAAGCTATATAAATCGTTAGTTCGTTCACATTTGGAATATGCTGTTTCCGTATGGTCACCGAATCGCATTAAAGACATTGGCAGATTGGAAAAAGTACAAAGGCGAGCCACAAAACTGATTCCAAATATCAAAAATAAATCATACAAAAATCGACTAAAACATATGAATCTGTTTTCCCTAAAAAAGCGTAGACTCAGAGGTGACTTGATACAGGTCTTTAAGATTCTAAAGGGGATTGACATCAAAAGTGACAAAATTTTTACACTGAATGAGAATCCGACAAGAAATAATGGTCTCAAACTGTCAGGAAATAGATTTAATTTGGAAGTGGGTAGAAACAACATTGCCAACCGTGTAGTTAATGAATGGAATAAACTTCGTGCAGAGGCAGTGTAATGTAGTTCAGTTCGAAGCTTTAAGAATCATTTAGATAGAGATCTAAGCAAGATGCTGTAATGACTGTCATTTATTTTATATTATTTGTCTAATTATTTTTTATTATTTGTTTGTTTGTTTGTCTATTATTTGATTTTCATTTATTGTCATTTATCTGTCAATTTATTATTATTTACTATTTACCTGTTTGCTTGTCATTCAATTCTACCTATGCATTTATTTATCTTACTTATCATTATACATATTATCATAATTTTTATTTATTTTTATTTATTTATCACTATTTCGCATCCGACCTAGTTATGGACCAAAAGGTCTCCTATCGGCATGCTCCGCCTTTGTAATCCTTTGTAATCTTCTCTTCAGAAGGTCACATATTTCTTTATCTTTCCGCTATTTAAAGTTTAATTTGTCTTTTTTGTTTTGATTATGAATTTCCGGGTATCTTATGTATATATTTAAATGTATATATTTTGTCTATATTTTTCTCATCAGTCTCTTATGTACCTCAGTTATTTGAAAAAAAATTGAAATATAAAATGTCATATTCAGGCAGTTTGTTAGCTTCACTGCTACTAACACTTCAGTAAGTCACTTTTTCATCTGCAGGCCACATGCCACTCTCGTAGTGTAATTTTTAGTCCAGTTCCATTAATCAGTTCGAAGGTGAATTAAAGGTATTTTTCTTTTTTCTTTTCTTCACTATCAGTTACACTTGGTTATTCAAGCTACACCAAGGGACTCCCACCTGGGATCCTCTTACACCCACCAAGCCAAGTCTGCCCCGACGTCACGATTTAATTCATCCAATAACTTTGAACATTACAAATAAGTGCCACCCTTTTAGGGCGTGACTTCACCTCCATGCACCAATATTTTTTTTCTCCTCCTCCTCCTCTCAATAATATGTCTAACATTCGTATATATATTGTTTTGTTTTAATCAATATACTACGCTCAAGGAGCTTCAAACCTACTACAAAAAATGTTGCTATTTACAGAGTGCTAGTGACACGCAGGACACTCACGGACCATAAAATAACGGAATTAATTATATACAATTGAACACCTGCCTTAAGGGGCGTTACGTAGTCTACAGTCTCTGGTCTCACCCATCTGTCACATTATGCTTTTGTCGGGTCAAAGGCGGGTATTCATTACATTCTACTGTTTCACCATAAGTCCACTGCATGTGTGTGTATGTGGAAGAGGAAGAAAGTTTTTGTAATGTTAGATGGGCACAATTGGAGCATTCTCAGCATTGCTACGGTGGCGAGTAGAGAGGCAGGCAGCTTGTAAGCTCGTGCCATGCGCTTGTTCTTACAGGCGCATGGTACAAGTTTACACCTCATGAGGTGCAGGTGCAGGGTAGTAAGGCAGTAATACTCGTAGCAGAAGTAGCTGGTGGACCTAACTACAGGCAGTCCTCGTTATTACTCTCGAGCAGCACCAAACCTAGAACAAAACAGATTGTTATTTACAGATTATTAGTGACATTTAAGATACTTCAGTCTTGCAGTCTCCTTTATTCTTATGTTCTTATGTTCTTATGGTCTGTAGCCAAGCCTGAGTCGAGCATTCAGAATATTGTGTCGGCTTACCGTAAGCCCACTAAGTCTATACTTACGTGGAAGAGGAAGAAAGTTCTCGAAGTGTTGGATGGATACACCTGTAGTCCTCTCCGCATTGCCACGGTGGCAGTGTTGCCGTTTGTCCGTAGCTCCAATTTCCGTCGTTTCCTCATTTACAGTGAAAGAAAACGTACTAGAGTCAAATTACAGGGGTGACTGCTGTATCTGAGAAAGCTGTCGACTTGTCCAGTGATATGATTGCAGTGCAATGATGTAACATATGGACTTGTATCTGTCCAACCTAGGTTATATTGCACTCTAGATAAGTGTAGGTGAGGGAGGATGATAGTTTTGTGATATGTCACAGAGGTAAATCCAACGAGGAAGTTTAGCAATAAATACTGAGCTGGCCATTTCCGTAGTCCAGTGCAGGTAATCACCACGTACTACCATTCATAGCAATATCCGTACGTGATTAAACCTATTTTAACTTAGGAAATACAATAACAAGACATATCAAATTGTGATTTTATTTTTTCTACCATATACTTCTGAATTTAAGAAGAAAAGGGAAATTACGGACATAATTCCGCTGATGACGCCATGTC
>NC_134816.1:19637308-19662308 GCF_046742065.1 Oratosquilla oratoria | reverse complement strand
CTCGTCCTCTCTTCACTCCTGAGAACCTCTCAACTACATTCCCAAACTCACATTCGCCCCCCCTCTCTCAACTCGGTTTTACTCAATGCCAACACATCCATTTTTCTTCTCGCAAACATACTGCCTATCCCTTCCCTTTTATTCTCATCTATACCACATCCACGCACATTAAAAGACCCAAACCTTAGGGTACTGGTTGGAAAACTCCTAGACCCTCTTATGCCTTTTTTGTCCCCTTTGGGGCTACAGGGAGAAGGATGCCTATTCCTAATCCCCGTCCCATTTTTGTCGCCTCGAGTGGGAATACTCGGTGGTAGTATTCTTTTCCCTCGCTACGGGGTTTGGCGAAAAAATTAAATGAATATTCAGAGAAATGGTACAGGACAGTAACAAGTGGTGGGGGAACAGCATAACGGAGGGACGGTCACAGTATAATAAAGTATCATTTCTCTATGAAGAAATTTCCTCTATCACAGACAAAATGTGACTTTGGTCCGTAGGGGCACCCCATATAGACCCCAAAGTATCAACTTCATGCTACATAGCCACAATATATATATTCTTGGCGGAAATAAATAACAAAGTTGATAAAAGCTTACAAACGTAGCCGCTTCGACTGCTGGAGACGCCATCTTTGTTTAAGATGCAGAGGTCGAAGAAATTAAAGTATGATCTACCTACCTACCTAACCTAACCTGCATTTAATAATGCGGTACCTACAATTCTAGGTCATCAGGGTCGTCGTCGTCTTCGACCTCCGAATCAATCAAAACAATGGCGTCTAAAGGAGTCGATGCGACTTCGTTTGTGAATATCTTTTAGCAACATTTTCGATAATCGACTTCCGCCAAGAAAAATATCTTACGTTGATATATTATGATTTACAAAATTACTATTTTTCTATTGGTATATCGCGTAGGTGTGCACTTCTAAAAGAAATGCCCTTCGATGATCTCTCCATAGTTAGTGTTTGAGTAACTTTTGAACCATAGTTTATCAACTGGGATACTATTACTGATATTCTGCAAAAATTGGGTAGTGAAATTCGTGCTAGTGTTACGTTCTTTGACTCTACAACTGTTATATGTAGTATCTTCAACATTTGGGAGTCAATAAAAAAGAAATGTGTGGGTCGGCTATGTTTAATCTGTCCCCAACAGGGACCATCAATGTAAATAAACAACCTTAAGGAAACATTCATATCATGTAAGCATAGACAATATTTATGTAAATAATAGATACTATATACCAATATCTAATCTTGATTAGAAATGGTTCACCACGTTAACATGTGGATCACTGAAATTCCCCTTTGAACTTGTCCAATCGTAGCAAGTGTACATACACGGGCACTTGGTGTCCGAGTTCACTAATCTAGGATGTGGATACCTTCAGCCTCTTCCCACCACACTAGAGTTTCTCAGTTTCACAAACGAGTCGAGACTAGGAATTGCAAAAACATGTACTTTGCATCTGGGTATCTAGTGTTGTATATATACGAAGTCGAACCTTCCCTCCACTTCACCTCACTATTAGCCTTCAACATCCGCCCCCTTCCCTCCATCCCCTACCTCTCGTTCTTGGAGCACAACTCCAGACTTCTCCCTCTCTGGAAACTTGACCCACATTTCCCCTCTCCCTGTCCCAAAAATTTAATCTTCCCTACCCTCCCTCTCACTTTGATAATTGAATAGTCCCTTACTTCCTTCTACCCCCCACCCCTCTTTCAAATTCTGGACGCTAGGACCCTCCCTACTACCTCCCCCACCACCTATTCTTCACTCTGGACGCTTGAACCCTCCCTTCTACCCCTACCCCTTTCCAGTCCCACTCGTGACTTCAAACCTCCCCTCCCCTCCCCACCCACACCCTCTCAACCTGACGTGTGCATATTCCCCCAACACCCTCTCGATCTGACAAGCGAATACTCCCCCCTCCCTCCACTGAACAGATCCTTCCCTTCCTCCCCCCCCCACCCTCCATATACCCCCACATACAACCATCGACCACATACAACCATCGACCACATACACCCTACACCCGATGGTTCCCCTCCCCCACTTTCATCCCTCCGCTCCTCACTCTCCCCCATCCCCTTTATGTACCCCCACCTTATCCTCTCTATTTTCACCGCCCAACTCTTCCGCACTGGAAACGATTGCCCTATATCTATAAACAAAGCTTGAATGTTCTGGGAAAAACTTGTCTCCTTTCTATGCCCTTCATTGCTCCACAGTTCGTGGCATCAGTTCCCTGGGCTGCACCAATGCCTCTGACACAGTCGACAGGTAAGATGTCTCGAGAGTGAATTTAAAGTAGACCTTTAAATTGTAATCTGAAACGCCATCGTTCAGGTGACCCCTTTTTTCTATACATCAAATGAACGTTTATATACTTCAGATAAGTAAACGAGTTTTCTACTTCAGAATACACACCGACGGAACGCAAAGTTATTAACCATGGTCATTCTGGTCTTCCCTATGGTAATCAACCTGTGAACAATAACCATGGACAAGGTCACAACGTTCTGTATGGGCATCAGACTGTGTACAATCAACAAGGACACAACCTACACGGTCGCCAAAATGCATATAATCCGCACGGTCATACTGGCTATGGTCAAAGTGTATACAATCCGTTTGGTCGTCAACACGGACACTACAGCAGTTACGAACATGAATATTACGAATGTGATCACGACTGGGATAGGGAGTTCTGTCCCAAGAAATTCACTTGCATCCAAGGAAGATACTTCGATAGCTACTGTGAATGTAAGTATATTCTGGTATTTTGATCATATAGTTCTATTGGGTACTGTAACATTGCAAAAAAAAATTAAGGTATTCGTATCCCGTTTTATATTGCAGGACTTCAAGTAAATATCATAATAGAAATTTCATGTTTCTGACCAACTTTATTCTAGATCCATGTCCACCAGGCTTTCTCCATCTGGGAGACGCTTGCTACAAGCTAGGTTTGGGTAAGGAAAAGAAACTGAACTTCGAAGACTCTCTCCTGCGGTGTGATAAAGCGGGCACCAAACTTCTCTTCTTCGAAAATGAAGAGGTGAGCCACCTTGCTTATGGAATGCTATAGCGGTCTCTGGTATTTCGTACAATGTATTTTACTTAGGTTTATTTTTAGAAGTACACACCTCAACAACATAGCAATAGAACACATTGAACAGACATGGTTGTTTAACGTATACATGGACAAGGTGATGCGGGAGGTAAAGGGAAGGGTAATGGGCAGGAGACTGGAAAAGGTTAAGGAAAGTGGAGAGAAGTGGGAGGTGAGCCAGTTGTTGTTTGCTGATGACACTACGGTTGTGGCAGGGTAAGTGTGGGGTTTAAGGGAGTTGGTGACAGTCTGGGAAGATGCGATAGGAAAAAGTTGAAGGTAAATGTGGGTAAAATCAAAGTGATGAGGTTTACAAGGGTAGAGGATGACTGAGTTGTGAGGAAGTCGAAAAGGAGAGAGGCTGGAGGAAGTGGATAGCTTTAGGTGTTTGGGGTCGCATGTGGCAGGAAAGGGAGTAGAGGTGGAGGTAAATTGTAGATTGAAAAAAGCAAGTAAATCCCTTGGGGGGGGGGGAATAAATAATGTCATGAAATATAGGCACCTGGGAATGGATGCAAAGTTGAGACTGCGTGAAGGGGTGATTATGCCAACGGTATTGTATGGACCAGAGATTTGGAATTTAAGAGGCAGAGAGGAAAATTCTAATTAATTGACATGAAATGTCTGAGAAGTATGGTAGGTTAGATAGTGAGAAACGATGAGGCGAGAGAGTGAACATGAGGGGACGACCGAGGATGAGATGGATGGAGGGGGGTGAAGGGGGCGTTGAGCATGAGAGGAATGTCTGTTGAGTAAGGAAGGGAGAAGGCAAGAGACAGGGATGAGTGGAAAGTGACTGTGTATAGATGATACTTTGATGCAAGAGAGGGAGGGGCAGGGGATGGTGGGGTAGGGGGTACTTATGAGTCAATGATGTTTTGACGCAGCACAATGGGATTTATTCCAGTTTTCTCTTTTCCTGCATGAGGGGACGGACAGGGATGGGCGTCACCGATTAAGTGAAGCGGCCTTGCTGTAGATGCAGTCTTCCTACATTGCTTCTGACCCAGTGCAGTGGGTGGGATACAGGGATGACGTGTGTCATCCATGAGGAGCTAAGATGAGAGGGGGGTAAGGGTTATGGATGGGAGTGGAATGGGTGGGACTAGGTACGTGCCTTTTACTTGGCTACCTCTCTTATAAGGGGGAAATCTCTTGGTATATATATTTTTAAAGTGCACACGTAACTGATATAGCAATAGAAAATTTTAGATGTTAATTTTGTAAATCATAATACATCAACATAATATACGTTTTTTTTTTCTTTGTGGAATTAAATAAAAAAAAAATGCTAAAAGAAAATGCACCAAATGGACGCCATGTTATGTCCTGTCCTGTCAATATCAGTTTGACAATGGCGATGGGTACCTCCACCAGCACCTCGTACGCTACATATTTTTGAAATTGTGCTAAGATGAGTATGCTTTTCTTTGAAGCTATGAAACTCCTCTACACCTAGCAGTCCCATCGGATGTCAAAACAGGAGTCAACATTCCTGATGACGATAAAGACGACGACCCTGATAACGTCTAGTATTAGAGGTTTTGCATTACTAAATCCAGGTTAGAATAGACCAATTTATCATACTTTAATTTCTTCTACTTCACCATCTATCTCAACAAAGGTGGCGTTTCAAGCACTCGTCCCGACTCCGATCTGTAGTGTATCGTTTTTAGTAACTTTTTCTGTCACTGATTTCTACCAAGAGAAGTTTATATTACGTTGACGTATTATAATCTACAAAATTGATATTTCATTTTCTAATGCTATATTGTTTAGGTGTGCACTTCTAGAATTTCACCTCTACTTCCTACTTTTGCATGAATATTTCTTCCAGGAATTTTCTCGGCTGAGAATTACTGGAAATAATTTTGAGGGAGAATATATTGATGCCATGTTCCACAACGGTGCGTACAGGAGATTTAACGGAGAAAAGATTGACTGGAATGAGTAAGTATCGGTTGGTTAAAAAGTTGATTCGATAACCCAGAAATGAACTGCACAAAAACGTTCCCATTTTTAGCCCTGTATGGCTTCAGATACTAGCTGAATAGTTAGTTTAAATCAACATTGACTTGTTCTGGGCAAACCGCTGTACGGGAATATCTTTGCATAGTGTGTTCTATTGGCAGCAATTTTCTGATTGAACATGTAGGGTATCTGGAACTTGGAGTCTGAAATAACTTGTTTCCGTCCATTTTCAGACTTATTCCCAACTTTAGCGCGGAACTAAAGATACTTAATGGTGCAACTGAAGGGTGTGTTGCATTACATCGTGGTAATTTTAATGGTCCTCATTTGACTGTGCATGCGTGCGAGGAGAAACTACATTCTTGTAAACTTGGTAAGACCGAAGGCAGTCACTGGTAGACAGGAATATTTTATTGTACCTAATTTCCTTAGACGGAATCTACTTTTGAATGTTTTTATTTAGATTATCTTGCTATCCCACCCCATTCCCTATTTGCACGCTAATGTTTTAGATAAAAAAGATACCATATCAAAACTTGATTCGTTATGAAAGTGATTCAGCCTACCAATTTGAAAGCGGCACCTTAAACGACAAATCCAAAATTTTAATCTGATCTCCACAATATTACCAGCTTCCCGCTGCAATATGGTTTCTTATTGGCCTGTGCTATACAAGGCCTTGAATGTTTCGCTTCTTCTGGACCTAAAGAACTCGAAGTTCCAGTAACATGACAAATTCTGCTTTCCCCATATATACATTTATCCCTCCATCCATATCACTCCTAGTTTCCTCTGACTTTGTTAGATGCAATGCAACAGCACCACCCTCATTCCATATGCCTTTCCTAATTGCCCATGAAACGTAATAAATTCCTAGTGTGCAGTTATCTTGTTCAATTCTACCTGTCAGGCCCTGAGCTAATTAAATTTTTGTATTATGGTATGTCGGCACCCTTTTAAGTCATTAAATTCCAGCACAGGCTCAAAGCTCCTTAGTTTTAGAATTAGTCATACAGTATTAAAACTAATTCCTACAACTTTATTTTAAGTTATGTCAGAGCCATAGTAATTTGGTTATGATTTTGTAATGCACATCGTGGTATGTATTCTTGGTGGTATTAGTCCGAGTTCAAAATTAAAACTTATACTACTTCATCCACCAGGGATCGGTGCCATCTGTGTGAGAGCCGGTAGCAAGGGTTCTCTGTTGCTGGTTGGCCCCCAACTCTTGGGGTTGGTGGGTAGTCTCAATTGCATAAACAACATTTGGATAAAACAAACTAATACTACAGTATACAAACAATGCATACGCTCAGTGATAAATTATCCGAGCCTCGCATGGGCCCCTAATCTCACTAAGACGCACCATAACACCCTTCATATCATACAAAATAAAGCCCTAAAGACAATTACAGGCTCCACAAATACAATACCTACAAACCATTTACACTATGAAACGAAAGTTCTCAAAGTCAAGGATCACCTTGACATGAGGCATACAAACACTTAACGCTGCCTCTACAAACACAACACAACCACTACAATACATAGCAAAACATCCAAACATGCCTAGAAACGTCAAAACATCTATATCACACACTAATACTCTCTTCTGTAAGAGTTGAGGTGGGTTACATAAGGGGGGGTTAGCGGTTTTTCTTTGTTTTATTAACAAGATGATCTGGCGATTACAGCTTGGAATACAATCTCTAGAGAAGAAATATCTCCCCTGTTGAGATATGGGGGAGAGTCTCCCCTAGTTCCTCTCCTAGGTTCCTCACCTAGGCTCCCTCTGGCGAGCGCAGTCGCCGTTATAAAGGGTGATAAGTTCGTCTAGGCACTTTTGGTGTGGTTGTTAGTGAGTACATTTGGGATTAACACGATATGTGTGTTAGTCGTATAGTAATTTATGGCTATCTTTCGTGGATGTAGTTAGATATAGTGTATGTATTGGAGTTATAATTATGTAGGTTGGTAGGTATAAGGAAAGGCTAATGAGCTGTCTGGTGACATTAGGCACTTGTGTTCGTTCCTTGCTGGACGGTGGCGTGATGGTTCGTTGTGATACGTTGCATTCTCGGAGCCAGATGCTTTATGATTGGGAAATGTGAGGTCAGCAAGATTGCTAAAGGCTGCCTTCATGTATGTTGGGGACTACGTGTCATGGTGCGTGACCTATCGGTATTGTTAGTAATGATATATGGATACATCTCTTACTCCACAACCACAAGACACCAGCCTCCAGAAGCACATTCATGATCATATCACTCACTGATCCATCAGCAAACTGAAAGAAAATACAATGCTGCATGCCAGACCCCCTGATATCCATCCCTCTGAATCCTCTCTCCCCCGAGAGGACAGTCCACCTGGCCAGACTGCGATGCAGCCACAATCCAGCCCTTGTAATCTACCAGAAGAGGCTGGATGACCGCATTCCAGACAATCGTCCAGGATAACATTAACCCCATACTATACAACACATTATGAAAGGCTGCATTGTACACAATCACACACGCCAACACAATATACACACGATAAAGGATTTGAGGGAAAACCCTGTTCCAGCCGTAGCGTTCCTTAACGATAAAAAAAAAAAGGCAAACAAAAACAACAAAAACTAAAACCGACAAAGACAAACAACCGACAAAGACAAACAACCGACAAAGACAAACAACCGACAAAGACAAACAACCGACAAGGACGAACAACCGACAAGGACGAACAACCGACAAACAAGCGAACAACCGACAAACAAGCGAACAACCGACAAACAAGCGAACAACCGACAAACAAGCGAACAACCGACAAACAAGCGAACAACCGACAAACAAGCGAACAACCGACAAACAAGCGAACAACCGACAAACAAGCGAACAACCGACAAACAAGCGAACAACCGACAAACAAGCGAACAACCGACAAACAAGCGAACAACCGACAAACAAGCGAACAACCGACAAACAAGCGAACAACCGACAAACAAGCGAACAACCGACAAACAAGCGAACAACCGACAAACAAGCGAACAACCGACAAACAAGCGAACAACCGACAAACAAGCGAACAACCGACAAACAAGCGAACAACCGACAAACAAGCGAACAACCGACAAACAAGCGAACAACCGACAAACAAGCGAACAACCGACAAACAAGCGAACAACCGACAAACAAGCGAACAACCGACAAACAAGCGAACAACCGACAAACAAGCGAACACCCGACAAACAAGCGAACACCCGACAAACAAGCGAACACCCGACAAACAAGCGAACACCCGACAAACAAGCGAACACCCGACAAACAAGCGAACACCCGACAAACAAGCGAACACCCGACAAACAAGCGAACACCCGACAAACAAGCGAACACCCGACAAACAAGCGAACACCCGACAAACAAGCGAACACCCGACAAACAAGCGAACACCCGACAAACAAGCGAACACCCGACAAACAAGCGAACACCCGACAAACAAGCGAACACCCGACAAACAAGCGAACACCCGACAAACAAGCGAACACCCGACAAACAAGCGAACACCCGACAAACAAGCGAACACCCGACAAACAAGCGAACACCCGACAAACAAGCGAACACCCGACAAACAAGCGAACACCCGACAAACAAGCGAACACCCGACAAACAAGCGAACACCCGACAAACAAGCGAACACCCGACAAACAAGCGAACACCCGACAAACCAACAAAAGCGAAAAAAAAATATAATAATAACAGAGGGTTAAGTCATCGTCCTTTACAGACCTGTAGCATGGAATTTAATTAACAATGTTAAACTCGCCGTTTGCAGGGTTCGAACTTCTATCACGACCTACGCCGCTCGGCCAGCTTTATAACATATTATAAACCCAATGTATTGTTACTCTTCTATTTCAGCCTATAGAATCAGTCGTGACTTCAACCTGCGGGATAATCCAATAGATATTCAAATAGGTCAAGGGCTTTAACAAAGGTGATGCATACAAGGTAAGTGTTGAGACCCCATGTAGTGAGCACTGAAACAATTGGTTGTTTTAAAAAGTTAGATAGCTTTACGGATGGAGATGATAGGTGGTAGCAGACGTAACACTGTAGGCCTTGTGGTTTCTTGCAGTCCATTGTTATGTTCTTCGGGATCTACTTTCAATTAACGTGAATAAGTAGTCGGCTTGCCCACTTTGTATGTGGAGTGTATCTACAAATAAGATAGATTCGCCAAATTTACCTAAGTCCTAATGTGTATGGGAAGAGTGGCAGCTTCGGTGGTAGCATAGTTCGGCTAAAAATGTTACCACCATAGTTCCATCATCGCTGGAATATTGATGAATGCTCCATTAACCTTGGATCTGCCCATTCTTGTATCTGCATATTGGATAACTTCGACAGTCTGTCCGTTTCTTGAGCTTTTCTCGTCCTATATTTAAAGATTCTTGATACTGATTTGTCCTGTTTACTAGTCCATGGTATAAACTCTATTCCATTAATCGGCCGTACCAGTTTGCCCTTTATTTTTTATTTTCTTTTAATATATCATCCATTACTATGCATGGATCTTTATAGATTAGGGGCCATTTCTTGCACCACTAAGCTGTTCTAAGCTACACACGCTGAACATCTTGAATGATTCGTTTTCCAGGAGTATTTAATGCATCGAGCAAAAACCGTTGCTGCTACAAGCCTTTACTTCATCTTAGACTTCAACATTCTCGTGGTGAGTACAGTAGTTTTCATAGTTAAAACTTGAATGACGAGGCCGTCAATAAGCAGCCCATCTTTTACTTGAGCAACACTATTAAAGTGGGGTACACTTCTGGAATATTTCAGATTATGTCAACGACTACGCGCTGTCAAGTCTGAATAGTTCATGCCACCTCGTGGGAGGCAACACGTGCTGGTACGTACTACATAGTCGGCTATTTGTGGTAGGGTAACAAATCTGTTCTTGTAAGCATGATCTACATCTTTAAATTACTCTTTGCCAGAATACCTTGATTACCTCAAAAGCGTAGGTGGTACAGACATCGGACCTGTTGGAGGATCTTACTACTTCTACATAAACAAAGGGAAGTGCCCGAGAGACACGAGACTTGCAGTGGTCAAGAGTCACGAAGTTCACTGGACCCTTGTACTTGGGACGCTTCTCTCTGAACTCCATGAACAGCAGCCATTCTTTGCAATTGGATTGTCATAGGACAGTTCGGCCGGAAAGTTCCTGTGGTCAAATTGTAAGTAATACTATAGTCGGGTATTTTTGTAGGGATGAAGTGCTGTTGCAAAAATCGTCTTCCAGTATAGATCTTGTCAATTCTTCCATCCGGGGCTGGTTTTATTACCATCGATTAGTTCGAAAGGAATAATCGCAAGTCTAAAAGGGTTATCACACGCTTTAATTTTCCACCCACAATCTACCTCCAATCTCCATGTGAATAACTAAAATGTGACTTCTCTTACAAAAATCTAGACTTCTATGAACATTTCAACAGCATGTCTAACATTTGTATAGGTTTACAATCTTGGTTCATCATTCAGCTTTGTTATACGTGACTGAAAGTACATGATGTTTGGATTTTTGAAAAATAAAATAGCAGATTTTTTTTTTTTTTTTCTAAACTGTCGTCTTTGTGAAGCCCGTGGAAGGCGTTAATAACTCCTTAAACAACTACAAGGATCGAAGTATCTCCTGGCTGCATATTTTGAAAGTGTAATATATAAATTGCTAAACTGTTAAGACACATCCCTTTTTCAGATAAAAGTCTGACGTTCTACGGAGTCGACGAGTTCAAAACGAAGACTAATGGTCCTCTGGCTAATAACCAATGTATAGGGTATAGATACGACAAATGGGTCGTGAGCTCGCCTTGCCTAGATCTTCCAAAGATATGCGAAGTTGTGATGTAAGAAAAAGAAAATCGTAAGGAAATTTAAAAGCTGGTAGAAAAACCCTGGTTGGATGGGGTACACGTCGTCGAAATGTCTGTAAACTAGCGTTCCTGACCCAACCCGGATTTCCCTACAATCTTTTCCGCTTAACTCGGCATTAAATGATATATAATTTTCCGAAATTCACACAAGATTTGTAAGACTTGGTTTGTCCTAACATTGTGAAAACTTCCTTGTGACAGCTCGTCAAATCTCACCATAGACAAAGAACCCAAATGTGGAGTTGCCAATAAAGGTGTTCTGGCACGTTCTGGCTACTCTGACCACTACGATTATCAGGCTCATAATGAAGCAGACTTTGCAGAATACCCTTGGCATGTAAGTTAATTTCGTGTTCTTAACACAAACGGCACATGATATTTTGCATTTTCTTTGTTAAAAATTCCCCAATTCCAATTGGCAAATTGTACTTACTGCAACCCTCCTTTGAAACCAAAATAAAGTATGACAGATTGATTTAACCTCGTTGTACTCGCTTAATTTATCAACAGGGTGCAGTTTTCGAAAATGAGAAATTCCGGTGCTCGTGTGTACTAATTGATGATAAATGGGCAATCACCTCTACGTACTGCGTGACTCCGAAGGACTCCAACAAGATTAGTGTAAGGAGATGACCTTGTAATGTTAACTATTCCTTAACCCTTTAAACTCCTATGACAAGATTCTTGTCATTTGGTCAAATAAAACAAAAAATCATAAAACACCAAAAGGTTTGATCAAACGCCAGAAAAATATGACATCAGTCCTCGCGCGGTTAAGCCGCATCAGATTATATTCGGATGTACGGGCCGGCGCGAGGCCTACCATATCCGGTTTTTCGTATCTACACCACAAGCGGCTGACATGAGTTGATTGGGTTAATATTGTAGGTTATTCTTGGTACGACTCTTGGCAACATGACAGCTTTGGCATTCGGACTAATTTTATCGCCCCCACAGAAGTTGGCTTCAGTGGCAGTTTTTTTTTTTTTTGTGGCCTAATGAAAACGTTTAATCGAATTTATTTTAGTGATGGTTGTCCATCTAGACTTGGTTCATTAATTAACTTTGCCTTCCTAACCTTCAGGTTCATCTAGGAATTAGGGATCTCGGCAACAAGTCTGTAGACTTGGATCCAGAGATAAAGGAAGTGGAAGAGGTTATAGTAACGAATTATGGTAAGACCACTTGAAGTTGGTAACTAGAAAGTCTCAAGTTTAATATGCTTTCATATATACAAAATCTAGTGGTTGTAATTGAAATTTGACTATACTAGAGTAGGTCTCTTCGTACTGCAGTTTGTACTTAGTTTCAAATTGGTTTATCTATCTACATACCAAGGGTTTTCCCCACTTAAAACAGAAGTAGCCATGTCAAAAGGGTACGTACCTACTCCCGCCCACGTCACTCCCGCCCACGTCACTCCCGCCCACGTCACTCCCGCCCACGTCACTCCCGCCCACGTCACCCCCGCCCACGTCACCCCCGCCCACGTCACCCCCGCCCACGTCACCCCCGCCCACGTCACCCCCGCCCACGTCACCCCCGCCCACGTCACCCCCGCCCACGTCACCCCCGCCAACGTCACCCCCGCCCACGTCACCCCGCCCACGTCACCCCCGCCCACGTCATCCCCGCCCACGTCATCCCCGCCCACGCCACCCCCGCCCACGCCACCCCCGCCCACGCCACCCCCGCCCACGTCACACCCGCCCACGTCACTCCCGCCCACGTCACCACCGCCCACGTCACTCCCGCCCACGTCACTCCCGCCCACGTCACCCCCGCCCACGTCACCCCCGCCCACGTCACCCCCGCCCACGTCACCCCCGCCCACGTCACCCCCGCCCACGTCACCCCCGCCCACGTCACCCCCGCCCACGTCACTCCCGCCCACGTCAGCCCCGCCCACGTCAGCCCCGCCCACGTCAGCCCCGCCCACGTCAGCCCCGCCCACGTCGCCCCCGCCCACGTCAGCCCCGCCCACGTCAGCCCCGCCCACGTCACCCCGCCCACGTCACCCCGCCCACGTCAGCCCCGCCCACGTCAGCCCCGCCCACGTCTCCCCCGCCCACGTCAGCCCCCCCCACGTCACCCCCGCCCACGTCTCCCCCGCCCACGTCGCCCCCGCCCACGTCGCCCCCGCCCACGTCGCCCCCGCCCACGTCGCCCCCGCCCACGTCGCCCCCGCCCACGTCGCCCCCGCCCTCTTCGCCCCCCGCCCTCTTCGCCCCCCGCCCTCTTCGCCCCCCGCCCTCTTCGCCCCCCGCCCTCTTCGCCCCCCGCCCTCTTCGCCCCCCGCCCTCTTCGCCCCCCGCCCTCTTCGCCCCCCGCCCTCTTCGCCCCCCGCCCCTCTTCGCCCCCCGCCCCTCTTCGCCCCCCGCCCCTCTTCGCCCCCCGCCCCTCTTCGCCCCCCGCCCTCTTCGCAATCAGCCATTCTCCAGTCTCCACTCAGCCCTATCTCCTGCCTTCCCACTTCCTTACTCGAGAGAAACTTTCCCTCGTCCATATATCTAATCCTCGGTCGTCCTCTAAAGTTTACTCCCTCCACCTCTGCAATCTACACCTCTTATTAATCCTTTTTTACTCCTTATTTCCATGTCCAAGCCGTCCCAATACTTTCAGCCGTATCTGCCATCTCATTTCCACCCTCGCTTTCCTCATCTCCTCGTTTCTCATTCTATCCAACCTAGTAACATCTACCATGCTTCTCAAACATTTCATCTCAAACATTTCATCTCAAACACGTTTAAACTTTTCCTCTCTGCTTCTCTTAAATTCCAAGTCTTTTCATCATATAATGCCGTCGGCACAATCACCCCTTCGTATAATCTCTTCTTTGCATCCATTGTCAGATCTTTTTCTCGTAACGCTTTTTAATCCCTTGGGGCATTTACTTGTTCCTCTCAATCTACAGTTTACCTCTACCTCCACTCCTCCCTTTCCTGCCACATACTACCCTAAATACTTAAAGTTGTTCACTTCCTCCAGCCTCTCTCCTCGACTTGCTTCCAACTCTCTTCCATCCTCTCTCCTTGTACATCTCGTTACCTTCCTTTTACCCACATTTACCTTTAACTTTCTCCTACTGCATACCTTCCCAACCTCCTTTACTAACTCCCTTAATCCCTCCTATGACCCTGCCACAAGCTTGGTGTCATAAAATAACTGGCTCACCTTTCACCTTCATTTTCTTTAACTATCTCCAGTCCTTCGCCAATTACCCTCGCCTTTAACTCCCGCACCAGCCCATACATGTACACATTGAACAGCCATGGCGACATGATACATCCCTGACGCAGTCCCATCCTTATCTCAAACCACTCGCTCTCTCCATTTTCAATCTTATTGGATCTACTAGTCTCATAAAAACTCAACTGCCCTTAATAGCTTTCTCCCAATCTCGTATATCTGCAAAACATCCCACAGTGCTTTCCTGTCTACTGACCTTAGCCTCTTACAAATCCATAAAACCCCAAAATGTATCCTTACCTCTTGCTAAAGCTCTCGTATGTATGCCTTACCACAAAAATATAATCCACGCAACACCTACCTTTCCTAAATTCACTGTTCCTTACCAATTACTCCCTCTACTCCTCTCCTAATCCCACAGCGCTCCCCTGTCTACCATCCTAAGCCTTTTACAAATACATAACCCCAAAAAACATCCTTACTTTTTGCTAAAGCTCTCGCATATATGTCTTACCACAAAAAAAATAACTTGCGCAACCCCAACTTTTCCTAAATCCACTGTTCCTCACCAATTACTCCCTCTATTCCTCTCCTAATCCTCTCGATTAAACCCCTCCATGAGCATTCCCAGTTACACTCAACAAACAGGTCCCTCTTAAACTACTATTCATATTTGTCCTCTTTTCCTTTAAGTGGAACTATACAGACACCCCAGTCCTCCGGCACTCTACACTTTCTTAAAAACGCATTAAACAACCTCACTAGCCAGTCTATTACTGTACCTCCCTTCTTCAGACGCTCCGCATGACACCCATCTAACCCAGGTGCCTTACTTGTTCTCGTTTTCAAAACTTCTTGCATCTCGTTTTTCATTTCATTATCCTCTTCCATCACAGACAGTTTTCTTTGCGCCTCCCACAGCTACTAACAATCCCACCCTGTCCTCCTCATTCAAGTTCTCTAAAATATTTTGCCCATCTTCCCCTTACTGCCTACTCTTCCATTAATATTTGTCCATCTGCGCCTTCTATATTTTTTCTATTTGACTCTCCTCTCATTTCTCTCTCGACTTCCTTCCTAAATATCTTTTTATTACATTCAAAAATTTTGCATACTCTTCCCCCCCTTTTACATCTCTTTTTGCCTCCTTTGTATTTTGTTTAGCTTTGCTTCTTTTTATTCTTTACATCTCTCATATGTATATCTTGTCTTGCTTTGCAATCAGTCCCTGAATGCTCTCTTCTTCTCTTCTATCTTTTTCACTTCATCATCCTCCCACTCTCTCCCCTTTTTCCTAATCCCCCTCTTCCTCTTTGTTCCACAAACCATATTTGCACACCTTGTCACTCCCTCCTTGAAACGCTCCCATTCCTCCTCCACTCTTACCTCTACTCTATCCTTCATCTCTCGTTTAAACGGTTTGCTGTAAGCACCTCTCTACCTTCCGCCCTTTTTTTCTTCTCCACCTATCCTCCACTCTTAACTTAGCCTACCTTTCGAAAAATCGTCTAATATATTCCCACACTCCCCTAAGAACATGGACATCCAGAACACTTCCTTTTTTTCTCCTGGATACAACTACATAGTCCATAAATGCCTTATCAACCACTTCTCCATCCATCACCCTCTCCCATGTGTGTTTATGCTTGATTTTTTTCCCTAACACTTTTAGCAATCGTCAACTCGTTCTAAACACATCTCCAGCGTTAACTCTCCACTATAATTTTTACATAGTACTCCACACTTCTCAACCACTCCATCTGTTGTCTCATCTCCTACTCTAGCATTGGTCTGCCTCCCAAAACCTATCAAGCACAATTTTAAATCTATCCAGAAAACCTTCCTTTCCTCTACACTTTTCGCTACCAGGCACATATGCGAATACAAAGATCCACATCTCCCCAGTTTCACCTTCATCCATATTAACCTTGAAGAAACTTTCCAGTCCACCACATGCTTACCTATATCCTCACTAGCAGAGCCAATCCTTCCCTCCCTCGTCCTCTCCTCACTCCCAACACCCTCCCCACCACACTCGCAAACTCAAAATAATCACTTCCTGCCATTTTAGTTTTATCTAATGCCAACACGTCCATCTTCCTTCTCAAACATGCTGCCTATCTCTTCCCTTTTGCTCTCATCTGTACCACACCTACGCACATTAAAAGACCCAAACCTTAGGGTTCATATTGGACTTCCAGACCCAGAATGCTATTTGCAATGAAGGCGGAACTATATCTTTACAGGTTCTACGTACACCAAAACGGGCTTCGACAAACTTGCTCTTTTGCACTTAAAAAGTAAAGTTAACACGAAGACACTCTTCCATGTGGGTGTGGCATGTCTTCCCTCGCCCCCGTTTGTCCAAGAAGCCAAAATGGGATGGGCATGCACTGTTGTTGGTTGGCCTAAGGTGAGCGTATTTTAGTTCATATCTCGCCCCGTCTAACATGGACATATGAAGAGTCCAGAAACAGAGGGGCATACCCGCCACTTCTACTGGTTTAATTAAGCATGGATAATACGTTAAAATCAAATGCGGTTTTCTCAAACTATTATTTGGCTAGGATGCCCTTCTGTTTCTGGACACCTCTAAGATTCTATAAACATGGGAAAAATGCATCCCGTATGAAGTTTCTAATAGTTGCACAATTGTATAGACACAGTAAAGGAAACATGGACTGGAGGTGAAGCTTTTATTCCTGACGTTTCGTCTAACGACTTTCTCATTCTTATTCTCATTACTTTGAGAAAGTCGTTAGACGAAACGTCAGGAATAAAAGCTTCACCTCCAGTCCATGTTTCCTTTACCGTGTCTATACAACTTGTTCACATGGATTTTCAGTTGCACAATTGCCATTTAGTACAAATACATTTAGTAGCCTTGCAACCCATGTTCTTGTAATAGAAATTTTTATACTTT
This sequence comes from Oratosquilla oratoria, assembly GCF_046742065.1. Taxonomy (NCBI): domain Eukaryota; kingdom Metazoa; phylum Arthropoda; class Malacostraca; order Stomatopoda; family Squillidae; genus Oratosquilla; species Oratosquilla oratoria. The sequence goes on along the minus strand of NC_134816.1, from coordinate 19,645,182 downwards.
GTCAGAAACACGGCCATCGGAAACGTGGTGTCTAAAAGATATTGGATGTTCAGGTAATATCACGCAAGGAATGTAAAGACTATGTTAACCACCATTATGACATCTATGGACACGAACACGGTTATGGTTCGGGATACTATGGCTACCACGATAACAGGTTAGAAATTCTAGTTACCCCAAAAGAACTAGTCCAACTTGTATAATTGTGGAGAAATGGTAGCTTAGGCAAGTTGAGACTGGGGAATCTTGAAATCTGTTAGTTACGAGAAATATTTTTTTTTTCAGATACAAGTTGGACCCTGTTTGCGTCTATGCGGACGAGTGCCTGGTAAGAAACTACTTTCAAATAGGAAGTAAAATTTTGAATAATACCACAGACACTTTGGTTGCAAGCATAGGTTTTTATACAAAGTATAATTCCCTTCCAGGACGACTTAGTACCAGTCTTGATGTGCAAAAAATCCAGAGTATTATGACTACGGTAACTCGTATAACTCTGCCTATAGCTACGCTAAAGATGGCCATCCTGATGCCACCATCTCTAATCCATTCGTCTCCGAAGGCCAAAAAGACGAGATGCAATGGTACGTCATGGGAATTGGTCTTCCAAAAACGTGCAACAGACACCAGTATGATCACCACCAACACCAAAACCAGCACGACTATGGTCACTATCACCATGATCACGGTCATTACGGCCCGTATGGTCACCATGGTCCTTACGATCACGGTCATTACGGCCCGTATGGTCACCATGGTCCTTACGATCACGGTCATTACGGCCCGTATGGTCACCATGGTCCTTACGATCACGGTCATTACGGCCCGTATGGTCACCATGGTCCTTACGATCACGGTCATTACGGCCCGTATGGTCACCATGGTCCTTACGATCACGGTCATTACGGCCCGTATGGTCACCATGGTCCTTACGATCACGGTCATTACGGCCCGTATGGTCACCATGGTCCTTACGATCACGGTCATTACGGCCCGTATGGTCACCATGGTCCTTACGATCACGGTCATTACGGCCCGTATGGTCACCATGGTCCTTACGATCACGGTCATTACGGCCCGTATGGTCACCATGGTCCTTACGATCACGGTCATTACGGCCCGTATGGTCACCATGGTCCTTACGATCACGGTCATTACGGCCCGTATGGTCACCATGGTCCTTACGATCACGGTCATTACGGCCCGTATGGTCACCATGGTCCTTACGATCACGGTCATTACGGCCCGTATGGTCACCATGGTCCTTACGATCACGGTCATTACGGCCCGTATGGTCACCATGGTCCTTACGATCACGGTCATCACGGCCCGTATGGTCACCATGGATCTCATGGCTCGTATGATGACGATCATCCTAATCCTTACCATCATGGTAATCACGATCGTAGCCACGAGTATGGGATGAATTCCCACTTATACAGAAAAGCCTCAGTTGGGAACAGGTCAGACGGTAGAAACACTCGTAGGTTGGATGAAGCTGACACGGAGGTATCAGGAGTCCAGACCCGGTCAACTGAGAGCACTAAGACAGCTGAGTCTTTTCAACCTACCAAATCTGAGCCTTCTGCAGAACCCACTGTCACACCTACCGAATCTATTGAGGCTAACAACCCAACTGAAGCCACTGACGAAGCGGGAAATGTACAAGGCAGAAATATTTTCACACCTTATGTTCCATCACATGGCCACTCGCATGGTCTTCATCAAATACTCAACCACATTCATGGCCACATTCATGGTCAACAACCATACGCTTCAGGACACGGGTATATTCATGGAACACCATATTCGACTACGTACAGCCAGGCATACCAGCAGCCAGCGTATGGCCAGTCGGCGCACCCGCAGCCCGTTTACGACCATGCGACGCACCCGCAGCCCGTTTACGACCATGCGACGCACCCGCAGCCCGTTTACGACCATGCGACGCACCCGCAGCCCGTTTACGACCATGCGACGCCCCCGCAGCCCGTTTACGACCGTGCGGCGCCCCCGCAGCCCGTTTACGACCATGCGACGGACCCGCAGCCCGTTTACGACCGTGCGACGGACCCGCAGCCCGTTTACGACCATGCGACGGACCCGCAGCCCGTTTACGACCGTGCGACGGACCCGCAGCCCGTTTACGACCGTGCGACGGACCCGCAGCCCGTTTACGACCGTGCGACGGACCCGCAGCCCGTTTACGACCGTGCGACGGACCCGCAGCCCGTTTACGACCGTGCGACGGACCCGCAGCCCGTTTACGACCGTGCGACGGACCCGCAGCCCGTTTACGACCGTGCGACGGACCCGCAGCCCGTTTACGACCGTGCGACGGACCCGCAGCCCGTTTACGACCGTGCGGCGGACCCGCAGCCCGTTTACGACCGTGCGGCGGACCCGCAGCCCGTTTACGACCGTGCGGCGGACCCGCAGCCCGTTTACGACCGTGCGGCGGACCCGCAGCCCGTTTACGACCGTGCGGCGAACCCGCAGCCCGTCTACGGCCATACGGCGCGCACACAGTCCATGTATGGACAGGGCCACCTACTTTTAAAGTATGGTCATGAATATCCAGATCCGGTATATGGGCAGGGTAATAAGCCACATCACCGTATCATTATGGTCTTTACACCTGTGCACGACTTCTATAAACATATCTTATCTAATATATACTAAAATTGTTGTGAAAATGTGATCCTAGTGATTGTATTGTCTGTATTTATACATAAATTTAAAATCTCAAATATGCTTTTGTATTCGTGAATCTGAACAATTGAAACGTAATTAGTGGATAACACCTGCTACTTGTTTCCAGTATATGGTATAGAAACTATTCAGAATTACAAGTTTAGAGTTGATCTGCCATATTAGATATTCTTATTGTAGGACAATACAAAATTAGGTAGTCCAGGAAATCCTGCCGGGCTGAATGAGGTAAAAATAAATTTCAGTCATAGTGGGGGTTTACACGAAATAACTGTTCATCGAACGCGGTTTGACACACACATGAAAGTGATGTGTGAACGTGTGGGGTTTAACCAACGTGTTCGACAACCAAATACCCCGTTCACACGTGTCTGTCGAACCACGTTCGACGTACCGTTATTTCGTGTAAACCCCCTCTTAAATGCAAATATAATTTGTGGACTATTGGAAACTAGTTTGAAATCTAACAGTGCAGCGAACGCTTTGAAAATCCTTAAGTTATGCAGTCGGCAATCTCTGGCTGTTATAGCCTTTGATCATTATAAAGAAATTGTTTTTCTTAAGTGAATGGTAGAACCTAGAAACTAGTTTCTCTGCAGGAACGATGAATTTGGATGGCAACGAATTAGCAGTTAAGCTAACAAATGTTGATTCGTTCTCGCTTACAAGCATAAATCTGAATTTAAAATAAAACTAAAGTAGTAACAGATGGAACTAGTTGTTGGCGCTCTAGGTTAACTAGAAAGTATATTCAAATGTTCTAAGTAGCACTGGTAGGCCTAATGGAATAAATGAGTTTGTAGCTTTTGGGTATAGTTGATATATTTCTATGCAATTTACAAACGTTTTTACATGCGGTCAATTTAACGCCGTAGTGTTGATTGGCTATTTGGTAGGCTACAGTATAGACGCTAAGTTTTTCATGTTGTGGTGCAACTTTGATGAGAATGTTGTCCAGGTAGTAAGATCCAAGAATGATGGAAAAACCAATCCATCAAATGTTAAGAACAACGAAACTACAAGAAGCACCGGAAAGAAATCTTCAACAGAAGACAAGAAATTAAATAGAAAATAAATTGAAAATGTTCAGTCTGCGTCAAAGACTGAGAAACCGCCACTTTAAACGTTACCATTCAATTCTAAAAAAAAAAAAATGAGATGTGCTAAAAAAAAATTACGGTGATGGGAGAGGAAAGTAAAGGAGAAATAAATGATGAGGTGCAAGTATCTCTGAGAAGGATGGGAAGAGGTAAGGCACTTGGGTCAGATGGGTGTCATGCGGAGTTTCTGTAGGAGGAAGGTTCAGTAATAGTGGACTGGCTAGTAAGTTTGTTTAATGTGTTTTAGGGAGGGTAGAGTGCCGGAGGACTGGGGGAGTGCCTGTATATTTCCGCTTGTGGCAGAGTCATAGGAGGGATGAAGGGAGATGGTGACGGAGTTGGGAAGGTATGTGATGGCAAAAAGTTGAAGGTAAATGTGGGTAAAACTGAGGTAACGAGATGTACAAGGATGGAAGATGGCAGCGAATTGGAAGCAAGTCTAAAAGGAGAGAGGCTGAAGGAAGTGGATAACTTCAGGTATTTTGGGTCGCATGTGACAGGAAAGGGATGTGTCGAGGTAGAGGTAAATTGTAGATTGAGAGAAACGAATAAATACCTTGAGGGATTAAAGTGTTATTAGGAATAGGCATTTGGGAATGGATGCAAAGAGGAGGTTGTATGAGGGAGTGATTGTACCGACGGCATCGTATAGCGCAGAAACTTGAAATTTAAGAGGCAGAGAGGAAAAATGTAAATGTGCGAGACGAAATGAAGTATGGTAGGAGTTACCAGGATGGGTAGAGTGAGAAACGAGATGAGGAGAGTGGGAGTGGAAAAGGAGATGGCAGATAGTGCTAATGAAAGTATTGGGATGGTTTGGACACAGTGAGTGATGAAAGATAAGTAAAAGAGGTGTGAAAGGCAGAGGTAGAGGGAGTGGACCTGAGGGGACGACCGAGGATGAGATGGATGGATGGGATGAAGGGGCGTTGAGCATGAGGGAATGTTGTTGAGCAAGGAAGGGATAAGGAAGAGATAGTGACAAGTAGTGTGTATAGATAATACTGTTAAACAAGGAAAGGAGGGGCGAATGGGAGGGGATGAGTATGCTTATGTATGAATATTTTGACGCAGCCCGAAGATATTTCTTCCCGTCTCCTCTTTTTCTGCATGAGGGGACGGAGAGGTTGGGAGGGGGCGCCGATTAAGTGGAGCGGCCTTGCTGTGGGTGTACTGTCTTGCTACATTGCTTCTGACCTAGTGCAGTGAGCGAGATGCAGGGATGACCCGTCATCCATGAGCAGCTGAATGAGAGGGGGAAAAGGGTGGAGGATGGCTCTCCCTTGTAAGTGGTATCTAAATAATTGTATCTTAGTGGAACTGCAAAGGCCTATGAACAAAAAGCAAAAAACTCCACGTTTTGATAAGAAATTTTAACCCAGAAATTGTTGGCCTCCAAGAAACAAAACTAGGAATAACTCCCTTAACCTTGGATTAAGTTATGATTTTCATTCATCCATACCACCATCCGGTGAATGGACTCGTAGTGGTGCAGCTATAATTATGAATAAAGTATTAAATATCAAACCTGTTCATTTAAACACGCCACTACAAGCTGTTGTAGTAAATGTCATCTTAGAAAAATCATAATCTCTTCTCTCTACCTTCCTGTTCCTTTCATTTTTAGTTTCGTTGATATATAAAATCTGATCAATCGACTTCAGGTTCCCTTTTTGATATCGGTTTTAATGCCCATAATCCATTATGGGGCTTTAATAACATGGATACGAAAGGTAACACGATTGAAAACATAATACTCTAATTCTGTGATCAATATTCCCTCTGAATCATTTTCCAAATGAAAGTTAAAAGTAGATTGGGTTAGATTTAAAGGCATTAACTTTGAAAAAGTTTTAATCTTTTAATTCCTATATAAAAGCATATGACTACTTGACAAAATTCATTCTGTCTAGCGCCAGTGCTTCTATGCCTATGGCGAAAGGCAAACCTCGAAGACCAGTAGTTTCCAGGTGTGACAAAATATGTATCTTAAGAAAAATCACACGAAAAAGATATAGAAATTACAAATTCAGTGGATCTCTTCTAGCTAAGGTGATCTACCAACGAGTTCTGGCCACACAAAGAAGATACAACAACAAAAGCAAAGAAAAGATCCTGGATAAATTACATAAATGGAATACATTTCAAGACTCCTACAAAAAACTGATTGGAAGAAAATGAGAAGTTAGTGGCAAGTATGTCCCTTCTCCACTACTAAAGCTTAAGGTCAATAATGTTCTTATCACAGATCCCAACATTGTGACAGGAATCTAGGAGTCATTTCTCCATTATTTCCAGTTAAAAAATTACTCCCCTCGATTCCAGAAAACTAGAGAAGCCCAAGTAGCACTCCACATTGCTCCCAATAAATCGGAACCTTATCATGCAAAATTCTCAACACGAGAACTAAAAGAGGCCCTATCTTCCTCTGGAAATACTTCTCCAAGAGAAAATATGAAACTCTATAAAATGCTATGACATCTGAGAGAAACGGCAAAACATTTCTTACTAAAAATCGTAAAAAAAAAGAAAAAAAAATGGGAAACTGGATTACTTCCTAAAACCTGGAACATTTTTCATAATCCCTGTTGTTAGAGTCCACTGTCGGCCCTCGAGTGTGGCAAGCGAGAATGATGTAACGGGCGGGTGCCCGAGCAATATGTGATGGTTGTAAGTAATAGTTACATAGTAATTACATAATGGTTACGGCATATTCTCAAACCTAAGATACCTTTAGCATCTCGGAAAAAAATTAAGTAAATGTATTAATCAGACTAGGGTAAAAGAAACCTTAACCTTTCATACCCACTATCTACAACTGGTATCTCCACGTAAGGTGGCCACACTGGTGGCCCAGCCTACCACTATAAAATAGTAACCCTGAAGCGAGTGCGGCCATATACACACAACGTCGAGACTGTACAAATTTACACCAGGCTTAATGACTACTTTGAGTCGATAGCCTTAAAGAGTGCGGCCATTACCGCCGCTAGACAACCAATCCTCCTGTCTGTCCAGTCGCCACCGCCTGTCCCACCGAACTACCTGCCGCCGTATTGCCGACAGCCGCCGCCTCCGGCACTTGTCCTATCCTGCAGGTCTGCCAACTACTTTGCCGAGTCACCACCGCCCCCTGTCCTACCGTGCTGCTAACCACCGCTGACTGCCGCCGAACTACCGCCGGACTGCCACCTACCCTACCGGACTGCCACCTACCCTGCCGGACTGCCACCTACTCTGCCGGACTGCCACCTACCCTACCGGACTGCCACCTACCCTGCCGGACTGCCACCTACTCTGCCGGACAGACGCCCGCCTGCCAGCCAGCCGCCAACCGCCGCCGCTGCCTGCCCTGCCCTGCCCTGCCCTGCCCTGCCCTGCCCTGCCCTGCCCTGCCCTGCCCTGCCCTGCCCTGCCCTGCCCTGCCCTGCCCCGCCCTGCCCCGCCCTGCCCCGCCCTGCCCCGCCCTGCCCCGCCCTGCCCCGCCCTGCCCCGCCATGCCACGCCACGCCACGCCACGCCATGCCACGCCACGCCACGCCACGCCACGCCACGCCACGCCACGCCACGCCACGCCACGCCACGCCACGCCACGCCACGCCACCAATAGTCATCCCTTCTCTACGTTATCTTCGTTGTTGTATACCATGTTCTTCTTACTCTAAAGTACTGTATATTAACCTGTAAGTCATTACATCAATATATAGATGTCTTGAAAATTTATATAAAAAAAAAATTAACTAACCAGACTAAGGTAAGGAAAAAAAAAAAAAGACGAGTTATCTTTACCTCTCATATTAACTACCTATAACTAGTAACTCCACGACAGATGGCCACATTGGTGGCCCAGTCTGCCACAAAACGTATCGTGGTCAGAAACGCCTGTAATTTCAAAGTCACCTGTGATTGAATACGGAAAAAATCCAGTACGGGATACCCATTCAACTCCGATGACAAGATGTCTTGTCATTTGGTCAAATAAAACAAAAAATCATAAAACACCAAAATGTTTGATCAAACACCAGAAAAATATGACGTCAGTCCTCGCACGAAGCGAGGACT
>NC_134816.1:19582308-19629808 GCF_046742065.1 Oratosquilla oratoria | reverse complement strand
TTTGTTGGGATTTCTTTGTCTCCTCCTTTATATACTGGTACAATATTTTTCATTTTTCCAATCCTATGGTACTTTTCCTTCTTTGAGTGAGAAGTCAATTATCCTGTGTATTTTGTCTTTAAGTTCATCTATACATTCTTTCAATATCCAGTTCGCTATTCCATCGGGCCTATATGACTTTCTGACATCAAGATTCTTTATTTGGTCCCTTATTTCTTTCTGTGTCACCGTTATTTCTTTCATTTTAGGGGATCCTTCTTGCTGTCCTTCATCCCAAATTTGTGAGCTTTCAATTGTAAATACAGACCTAAAATGCCTGGTCATTACTTCAGCCATTTCTACATCTTCTGTATATTCTTTGTTTCCTTCATACAGTTTCACTATTTCATGTTTATCTTTTAGTTTGTTATTTACATATCTGTAACATAGTTTGGGTTGGTCTTTGTATTTGTCTATTATATATTTTTCGTAGTTTTTTTTTTCCCTCTCTACGTATATCAACACGTTCATTTCTCAGCATTGCCCACAGATCGGGCCATGTATATAAATTCTGATCTCTCATGCTGCATGGTTATTGCTGTTGATCACAACTCCAACATGTGATCCAAGACCGTGGTAAATTACGCACAAACACACACACAATCACACACACATGCAAATACATACACACACATACACACGTGTACACACATGTACACAGATACAAAAACACACACATGTGCATAGATACACACACGTACACAGATACACACACATGTACACAGGTGCACAGACACATACATACTCTCAGATACACACACACACAGACACACACACGCACGCACATACACGTACACACATGACTCGTGGCGCGGTGGTAGAGATCGTGGCCGCCACTACGGAGGTCCGAGTTCGAATCCAGCCCAAGGATGAAATAATTTCAGTATCGCTGCGCTGTGAGTTGTTACTCCAACTCTCGTGGGCGGGGATTTGAGTGTGTGTGTGTGCGTGTAAGGTCACAGCATTACCTATAGATCGGTCATATATGAGCTTTGAGCTCTCATCCGGGAGAGTAATAGGTGTCGATCACAAGTCCAACACGTGATCCATGACCCTGGTGAATCACACACACACACACATACGCACACACGCGCACGCACATACACCCACACACACGACTAGTGGCGCGGTGGTACAGATCGTGGCCGCCACTACGGAGGTCCGGGTTCGAATCCCGCCCAGGGATTAAATAATTTTAGTATCGCTGCGCTACGATTCGTTACTCCAACTCTCGTGGGCAGGGAGTTGTGTGTGTGTGTGCGTGTAAGGTCACAGCATTACCATAGATCGGTCATATATGAGCTCTAAGCTCTCATCCGTGAGAGTAATAGCTGTCGATCACAAGTCCAACACGTGATTCATGACCATGGTGAATCACACACACACACACACACACATACACGCACACACACGACTAGTGGCGTGGTGGTACAGATCATGGCCGCCACTACGGAGGTCCGGGTTTGAATCCCGCCCAGGGATTAAATAACTTTAGTATCGCTGCGCTGCGAGTCGTTACACCAACTCTCGTGGGCAGGAAGTTGTGTGTGTGTGTGTGTGTGTGTGTGTGTGTGTGTGTGTGTGTGTGTGTGTGTGTGTGTGTGTGTGTGTGTGTGTGTGTGTGTGTGTGTGTGTGTAAGGTCATAGTATTACCATAGATCGGTCATATATGAGCTCTAAGCTCTCATCCGGGAGAGTAATAGCTGTCGATCACAAGTCCAACACGTGATCCATGACCATGGTGAATCACTCACACACACACACACACACACACACACACACACACACACACACACACACACACACACACACACACACACACACACGACTCGTGACGCGGTGGTAGCGATCGTGGCCGACAGTACGGATGTCCGGTTCGAATCCCGCCCAGGAATTAAATAATTTCAGTATCGCTGCTCTGCGAGTGGTTACTCCAACTCTCGTGGGCGGGGAGTTGGGTGTTTGTGTGCGTGTAAGGTCAGCATTACCTATAGATCGGTCATATATGAGCTCTAAGCTCTCATCCGGGAGAGTAATAGCTGTCGATCACGAGTCCAACACGTGATCCAAGACCATGGTGAGTCACACACACACACACACACACACACACACACACACACACACACACACACACACACACACACACGACTCGGTGGCGCAGTTGGTAGAGCGCTGGACTGGGAAGTACGGTGGTGCTCGCAGTACCTGGTTCGAATCCTGCCCAGGGCCGAAATTATTTCGGTATCGCTGTGCTTCGGGTCGTTACTCTGACTCTCGTGGGCGGGGAGTTGGGTGTGTGTGTGTGTGAAAGGTCATAGCATTACCCATAGATCGGTCATACGAGCTCTGAGCTCTCTTGCGGGAGGGAAATAGCTGTCGATCACGAGTCCAACACGTGATCCAAAGACCAAGGTGAATACACACACACACACACACATGTACACAAACACACACACATGTACACAAACACACACACATGTACAAACACACACACATACACAACACACACACACACACACACACATATATACAGACACACACACACACACACACACAAATCGTCGCGCAGTGATTAGAGTTCCCAGCCGCTACTACGGTGGTCTGGGTTCGAATCCCGCCCAGGGCTGAAATAATTTCAGTATCGCTGCGCTTCAAGTCGTTATTCCAACTCTCGTGGGCGAGGTGTTCGGGGCGGTGTACGTGTATGGTCACAGCGTTACCCATTGATCGGTCATATATGAGCTCTCTTTCACGAGGGAAATAGTTGTTGATCACGTGTCCAACATGTGATCCAAGACCATCATGAATCACACATGAGCAGATACACACACACATACACACACACACACACACACACACACACACACACACACACACACACACACACACACACACACACACAAACACACACACACACACACACACTGTGGTTAGAGCTCTGGCCTGCCACTACGGAGGTCCGGGTTCGATCCTCGCCCGGGGCTGAAATAATATCAGTATCGCAGCGCTGAGGGGTGTTACTCCAACTCTCGTGGGCGGGGAGTTGGGGGTGTGTGTGTGTGCAAGGTCATAGCATTACCCATAGATCGGACCTACGAGCTCTGAGCTCTCTTCCAGGAGGGAAATAGCTGTCGATCACGAGTCCAACACGTGATCCAAAGACCAAGACCAAGTGAATACACACACACACACACACACACACTACGGCGGTCCGGGTTCGAATCTCGCCCAGGGATGAAATAATTTCAGTATCGCTACTCCAACTCTCGTGGGCGGGGAGTTGGGCGTGTGTGTGCGTGTAAGGTCACAGCATTACCCATAGATCGGTCATATATGAGCTCTGAGCTGTCTTCCGTGACTCCAACACGTGATTTAAGACCATTGTGAATCACAGTACACAGATATAACCTATTGCCCTGCGACAAGCGAAGTAAACAAACACTTCACAGTAATCGGTCGTTCGTCGTTTGTCGACTATCATTCTCGGACCAATCACATCCAAGCTGAAACTCGAACCCCCTGCCACGCCCCTCGACGCCCCTCGAGTTCGTGGCCAACTCTGAGAAACCTTCCTCACTTCGTCAGTACTCGTTGGGTAGTGAGCAGTGAAAACGAGGCTCCGTGGAGTGGTGGATCGAGAGCCCGAAGAGGCCAATTCCAAGTAATACCATGGCTGGCCCACGTCGTGCAGGCCGCCGTGTTTTGAGGATGTGCGTCCCTGCGTGTATAATGGTGAGTAGGTTATACCTTCTTTGGACACTCGTGATGGCGTAGGCAACCAGTGAATTCACTTGCGGAATATGTAATTGTCAGCTATGGTGACCATCTTGGTTCAAACCCTTAATTTGAATATCTTTAATTTCGTTTACTGCTGAAAGAAATTCGTGAATACGGCGGGTGACTGTACATAGTGGTTTTTGGAGGAAGGCGGCGTAGAGGGTATTTTCCCTATATCTTCGAACCTCGTGAACTTGCCTTGCATGTATTTAGAAGTGCGGTCCCGGTGGGCTAGTATAATTTCATCCAATTTAATTTCTTTAGTATAATGTCGTGTAATTTAACTTCTCCGAACGTTAACAAGTCCGCACAACCGGCGATTGCTCCCCTACTACTTGAACCGTTCAGCCGTATTCTATCTAGTTGCCCATTGGGGACGGAGCTCGAAGATCGTTGCCAAGTGCTGTGAGGTTGAGGGTTTCCAGTAAGTGAAGCTCGAGGCAATTTTCCTCAGTTGATAACTTTTTATTGGGGCTGAAGGTGAAAGTGAAGGCGTTCTTAACCACTCGGTTTTTTGCACCAGGAAAACTTGGACACAAACAGTAAAATAATTGATAAGTCGGCACAGAAGTGGCAAAGTAATTACTGTATAACTTGAATCAAATGTGCTTGCCTCGCAAACAACTCGCAGTTAAGCTTACACCAGGAAGAGTTTAGCTTCTAAATCTCCCATGTCACTGATCAGACCGAATAAGTTAATTTGGAATATTTAATGGGATAAAATGTCTTTAACCCCATTGCAAGTTCTCCATTGGCCAAGATGTTGGTGGCATTGGATTAAAGTTTAAACAAGTTAGTTCGTAGATGGTAGTTCGTAGATAGCTAACAAAGCTCGATAGTCGAGATAGAATTATCCGGAACTAGTCGGTAACCATCAATATATTGACGGTAAATACTCGAAATACTCGTATCATTCGCACGGGTTGACATGGATCGTGGTCGAATAGTGTAAAAACATCTTTAACTTCTATGACCTCTCCTTAGGTTGTATTAGAGTAACTTTTGAACCATAGTTTCTAGTTGCCAACAGTGATGCTACTACTGATGGTTCGCAAGAAATTGGGTTGTAAAAATCATGCCAGTTTTACGTATATTGACTTTGTAATTGGTATCTAAATTTACTTGTTAACCCGTGGATCATCAGATGTTCTTCTTGAATTGTCGCGATCGTAGTATGTATAAAAGGGTGTTTCCACGGTAAAACGGTTCGAAAGACGCGTGTTTAAAGTGATGTGTGAAGCAGCCTTGCTGTGGATGTGCTGTGTCTTGCGACACTGCTTCTGACCCAGGGCAGTGGACAAGGTGCAGGGATGACCCGTCATCCAGGATTTGCTAAGATAAGAGGGAGGGTGGAGTGTATTTAGGGATGGAATGGGTGGGAAGGATTTTATGCCTTTTCCTTTTTGGCTACCTCCCTTGTAAGGGGGGAAAAGCCTTGGTATATGTATGTGAACGGGGTATTTGGTTGTCGAACAACGTGCAGGACAACCAAAGACCCCGTTCACACGTCACTTTAAACACGTCTGTCGAACCGCGTTCGACGGACCGTTATACCGTGTACCCCCCCCCCCCTTAAGGGTACTTAAGTGTCTGAAAGTGTTCATCTTAGGATGTGGGTCCCCCCCCCCTCCACCCAATTGAGTTTCTCAATTTCGCCAACGAGTCGAGCCTCTTCCCCCCCCCTCCCTCTTGCATGTAGCCCACTTCCTCTTCCTATCCCCCCCTTCTTCTTCCTTTCCCCCCCCTTCTTCTTCCTTTCCCCCCTTCCTCTTCCTTTCCCCCCCTTCCTCTTCCTTTCCCCCCCCTTCTTCTTCCTTTCCCCCCCCTTCCTCTTCCCCCCCTTCCTCTTCCCCCCCTTCCTCTTCCCCCCCTTCCTCTTCCCCCCCCCCCGTCCTCTTCCCCCCCCCCTCCCTCTTTCGCCCCCCCCCTTCCCCTCCCTCCCTCCCTCCCTCTTCCCCCCCCCCTCCCCCCCGCCCCCCCCTCCCTTCCGCCCCCCCCTCCCCCTTCCCCCCCCCCCTCCCTCTTCCGCCCCCTCTTCCCTCTTCCCCCCCCCCTCCCTCTTCCGCCCCCCCTTCCCTCTTCCGCCCCCCCCTCCTCTTCCGCCCCCCCCCTTCCTCTTCCGCCCCCCCCCTCCCTCTTCCCCCCCCCCCTGCCTCGTCCCCCCCCCTTCCTCTTCCCCCCCCCCTTCCTCTTCCCCCCCCCCTTCCTCTTTCCCCCCCTTCCTCTTCCGCCCCCCCCTCCCTCTTCCCCCCCCTTCCTCTCCCCCCCCTTCCCTCCCCCCCCCTCCCTCTTCCTCCCCCCCCCTCCCTCTTACTTCCCCCCCCTTCCTCTTCCTTTCCCCCCCTTCCTCTTCCTTTCCCCCCCTTCCTCTTCCTTTCCCCCCCTTCCTCTTCCTTTCCCCCCCTTCCTCTTCCTTTCCCCCCCTTCCTCTTCCTTTCCCCCCCTTCCTCTTCCTTTCCCCCCCTTCCTCTTCCTTTCCCCCCCCTTCCTCTTCCTCCCCGCCCCCTTCCTCTTCCCCCCCCCCCTTCCTCTTCCTCCCCCCCCCCTCCCTCTTCCTCCCCCCCCCCCCTCTTCCGCCCCCCCCCTCCTCTTCCTCCCCCCCCCCCTCCTCTTCCTCCCCCCTCCCCCTCCCTCTTCCTCCCCCCCCCCCCTCTTCCCCCCCCCTCCCTCTTCCCCCCCCCCCCCCCCTCTTCCCCCCCCCCCCTTCCTCTTCCTCCTCCCCTACCTCTTCCTCCACCCCTTCCTCTTCCCCCCCCCTTCCTCTTCCCCCCCTTCCTCTTCCCCCCCTTCCTCTTCCCCCCCTTCCGCTTACCCCCCCCTTCCTCTTCCCCCCCCTTCCTCTTCCCCCCCTTCCTCTTCCCCCCCCTTCCTCTTCCCCCCCCCTTCCTCTTCCCCCCCCTTCCTCTTCCCACCCCCCCTTCCTCTTCCCCCCCCCCTTCCTCTTTCCCCCCCTTCCTCTTTCCCCCCCCCCTTCCTCTTTCCCCCCCCTTCCTCTTTCCCCCCCCTCCCTCTTCCCCCCCCCCTTCCTCTTCCTCCTCCCCTTCCTCTCCGCCCCCTCTTCATACTGGAGAATTTCCCATTAGCTAAATACAAAGCTTGAATATTTTAGGTAAAACTGTCTACTTTCGAGGAATCGAATGGATCCTTGTAGTCTAATCGATATCTTGTCTTTGCTCAGTTTTTGGCATCGGTTGTTTGGGCTGTACCAACGCCTCCGACAGAGTCGACAGGTAAGATGTCTCGAGTCAATTTAAAGTAGATGTTTGAATTGGAATTTGAAAGGTTCAAGTGACCCATTTTTTTTTTTTCTTTATACATCTAGTGTTTGTACTTCAGGTAAGTCAACTATTTTTCTGCTTCAGAACACACACCGACGGAACGCAAAGTTATTGACCACGGTCATTCTGGTCTTCCCTACGGTCATCAACCTGTGTACAATAACCATGGACAAGGTCACAACGTTCTGTATGGGCACCAGCCAGTGTATACTCAACAAGTTTACAACCTATACGGCCATCAAAGTGAATACAAACCGTACGGTTATACTGGATATGGTCAAAGTGTGTACAATCCGTATGGCCATCAGTACGGACACCACAGCAACTACGGACACTACAGCAACTACGGACATGATTATATACATGGATATGGCAGTTACGAACTTGAATATTACGAATGTGATCACGACAGGGAAGGAAAGAACTGTCCCAAGAAATTCACTTGTATCCAAGGAAGTTACTTCGATAGTTACTGTGAATGTAAGTATATTCTGGTATTTAGATTCTATAGTTTTGCTAGGTACGGTCTACCATTGTGAAGACTCGTTCAGCGTTATAAGCAGTTTTATATTGCAGAATTTCTATTAAATGGTACAAGACTTCATGAGGTTTCTGATCTTTATTTTGTTCTAGATCCATGTCCACCAGACTTTATCCATATTGGAGACGCTTGCTACAAGCTAGGTTTGGGTAAGAAAAAGAAATTGAACTTCGAAAACTCTCTCCAGCGGTGTGAGGAAGCGGGCGCCAAACTTCTTTTCTTCGAAAATGAACAGGTAAGCCTCGTTACTTGTGGAATGTTGCAGTGGTCTCTGGAATTTTATACATTGTATTTACTTGTTCCTCGTGCATAATTTTTTCCAGGAATATTCCCGGCTGAGAAATGTTGGGAATAATTTTGATGGAGAATATATTGATGCCAAGTTCCAGAACGGTGCATTCAGGAGATCTAACGGAGAAAAAATAAACTGGAATAAGTAAGTATCAGTTGCTTGAAAAACAATTTTTATAACTAAAATTAACTGCTAAAAATTTACAAATTTAGCCCTATATGGCTAGCAAGATTAACTGAACAACTTAGTAGCTTGACGTACAAAAACATCCTTGCAGTGTGCTCTATTGTCAGCGTTTTTATTAGATGTGTACAATAGATGGAACCAGGAGTCTTCATATAACCAGTTTTCTCCAATTTTCAGCCTTATTCCCAGTTTTGGCGATGAGCTGGACATACTTAATGGTGCAACTGAAGGGTGTGTGGCACTACATCGTGGTAATTTCAATGGTCCTCATCTGACCGTTCATTCGTGCGAAGAGGAGAAACTACATTCTTGTAAATTAGGTAAGACTGCAGACTACAGTGTACAATAGTCTGAATTTGTTAAAACTTGTACTTAAACCATTTCATCCCTCCCCCACCCCCCAAATTTCCAGGTTTAATTACCTGGAATAGACACGTTCAATATGTTCTACAGGGCATTTTAGAAGCGCAATCAAAAATAGGGATGTCCTTCATGCAAAAGATGATATCGCCAAACTCCAGCTGTCTCCTCTATTCTATAAACCGGTTTATGAAGGCTTTATGGCAGTTCATAAATCGAATGTATGGTTAGTCTTTTCCCATAGAATCGGCCATGACTTTTTATAAAGCCTAAATACAACCAAAGTTGTAACTGAAGTTTCTCGACAGAGCTTTTAGAGTCTAGTTACTTCCTTTCGAGTCTAGTTACTTCCTTTCGAGTCTAGTTACTTCCTTTCGAGTCTAGTTACTTCCTTTCGAGTCTAGTTGCTTCCTTTCGAGTCTAGTTACTTCCTTTCGAGTCTAGTTACTTCCTTTCGAGTCTAGTTACTTCCTTTCGAGTCTAGTTACTTCCTTTCGAGTCTAGTTGCTTCCTTTCGAGTCTAGTTACTTCCTTTCGAGTCTAGTTAGTTCCTTTCGAGTCTAGTTAGTTCCTTTCGAGTCTAGTTAGTTCCTTTCGAGTCTAGTTAGTTCCTTTCGAGTCTAGTTAGTTCCTTTCGAGTCTAGTTAGTTCCTTTCGAGTCTAGTTAGTTCCTTTCGAGTCTAGTTAGTTCCTTTCGAGTCTAGTTAGTTCCTTTCGAGTCTAGTTAGTTCCTTTCGAGTCTAGTTTTCGAGTCTAGTTAGTTCCTTTCGAGTCTAGTTAGTTCCTTTCGAGTCTAGTTAGTTCCTTTCGAGTCTAGTTAGTTCCTTTCGAGTCTAGTTAGTTCCTTTCGAGTCTAGTTAGTTCCTTTCGAGTCTAGTTAGTTCCTTTCGAGTCTAGTTAGTTCCTTTCGAGTCTAGTTGCTTCCTTTCGAGTCTAGTTGCTTCCTTTCGAGTCTAGTTAGTTCCTTTCGAGTCTAGTTAGTTCCTTTCGAGTCTAGTTAGTTCCTTTCGAGTCTAGTTAGTTCCTTTCGAGTCTAGTTAGTTCCTTTCGAGTCTAGTTAGTTCCTTTCGAGTCTAGTTAGTTCCTTTCGAGTCTAGTTAGTTCCTTTCGAGTCTAGTTAGTTCCTTTCGAGTCTAGTTAGTTCCTTTCGAGTCTAGTTAGTTCCTTTCGAGTCTAGTTAGTTCCTTTCGAGTCTAGTTGCTTCCTTTCGAGTCTAGTTAGTTCCTTTCGAGTCTAGTTGCTTCCTTTCGAGTCTAGTTGCTTCCTTTCGAGTCTAGTTAGTTCCTTTCGAGTCTAGTTAGCTTCCTTTCGAGTCTAGTTAGTTCCTTTCGAGTCTAGTTAGTTCCTTTCGAGTCTAGTTGCTTCCTTTCGAGTCTAGTTAGTTCCTTTCGAGTCTAGTTAGTTCCTTTCGAGTCTAGTTGCTTCCTTTCGAGTCTAGTTAGTTCCTTTCGAGTCTAGTTAGTTCCTTTCGAGTCTAGTTAGTTCCTTTCGAGTCTAGTTAGTTCCTTTCGAGTCTAGTTAGTTCCTTTCGAGTCGACTTTAAACTTTTGTGAATTCGGCTTCGGTTTGACCCTTTTGCATGAATGAAATGAGACTGAAAGACAAAGGCTTGCACAAGGCAATTCAATGTCCATGTTTGTCTAACCTTCTCTTAAACGACCAATTGTTCAGCGCTCGCTACATGATTACAAAGTTTATTCGTTAACTGCTGTTGGTAAACCAGTTATTGACCATTTCCTTAAATCTAAGTTTGTAGAATTCAAAATAGATTTTTCAATTGGAATTGGAATGGTCACCGTTCAGGTGACCCATTTTTTCTATACATCAGAAGTCTTTAGAATTCAAATTCAAATTAGAATTCAAATCTACTTGGTTTTGGCTGCTGTCCTGGCACACTAAAATACCTTTATTAGATTACACCCCCCCCCACACACACACACACACACTGTCTTAGTGTATCCACAATTAAGCTAAATTCTTCAAATCGAACATATTGAAGATTGCTACTTACCCTGACCATCCGAACGTGTACGGGAGGAGTGGCAAGTTTAGTGGTACCGGTTCAACGAAAAATGACATACAACCATGGCTCTATCGTCGCTGGGACATTGATAAAAATGCTATTTACAACCATGGCTCCAGCACCGCTGGGACATGGATGCATGCTGCATCATTGACTCTGCCCTTTCTTGTATCTGTATATTGGTTTGTTTCGACATGCTGCATCGGTTTCTTGAACTTGTCCTACACTTCGATTATCTCGATGCTCGTCCATTTTATCACTCCATGGTATAGACTCCATTGCCTTAATCGGTCATACCAGTTTGTTATTTTTGGGCTATTTTCCTTTAACTTAGCATCATTACTAATATGAAATAATCTGAAGAACACACTTGCACCACTAAACTGTTCCTACATTGCACTCGCTAAATCTCGTGAATGGCTTGTTTTCCAGGAGTATTTAGGGCATCTAGCAGAAACCGTTGCTGCTACAAGCCATCCCTACATCATAGACTTCAGCATTCTCATGGTGAGTACAATAGTTTTCCTACTTGAAATTTGGCTGACGATGCCGTCAATAAGCCGTCCATCTTTTACTGAAGTAACACTATTAAACTGGGGTACACTTCTCCGGAATGTTTCAGATTATGTCAACGACTACGCGCTGTCACATCTGAAGAGTTCATGCTACCTCGTAGGGGGCTACACGTGTGCTGGTACGTGCTGGGTAGTCGGCTATTTGTCATAGGATAACAAATCTGCTCTTGTGTTCCTCATTTGCATCCAAGTTTCTCTTTGCCAGAATACATCGATTACCTCAAAAGCGTAGGTGGTACAGACATCGGACCTGTCGGAGGATCTTACTACTTCTACATAAACGGAGGAAAATGCCCGAAGGACACGAGACTTGCAGTGGTCAAAAGTCAAGAAGTTCACTGGACCCTTGTACTTGGGACGCTTCTCTCTGAACTCCATGAACAGCAGCCATTCTTTACAATTGGATTATCATGGGACCGTTCCGCCGGGAAATTCCTGTGGTCAAATTGTAAGTAATCCAATAGTTGGGTTCTTCTAAGGATGAGCCGCTGTTGCAAAAAAAACTTTCTCCGACAATGTTCTTCCATCCAATGTTAGTTTAATTTTTAGTTCGAAATGAATAATCCCAAGTCTGTTCTATATACCAAGAGCTTCACCTCCAATATATGGTAACTAAGTCGGAGGCACGTACATATTTCTACAAATTTTACTCAATCGCCCTTTCCATCTCTGCATTTCATGATGGGTCATTCCTGCAACCGCCAACTACCTGGGTGTCACAATGCAGCAATATAGTACGTTCACAGTAAGGCCGCTTTACTTAATCGGCGACCCCCCTTCTCCCTTCCATTGCAAGAAAAAGAAGATTGGGAAATCCCTTGGCTGCATCAAAATGTTCATTTAAACACACACCCATCCCCCATCCCTCCCTTGCATAACCGTATCGTCCAGTCGTTCTTGTACCTTCCCTATTTTCAACTTTCTCCCATCCTTGCTTGACAAACGTTCCCATTTTTCTCAACATCTTCACCCCATCCATTCATCTCCGGTTGCCCCCATTAAGTTCACTCCCTCTACCTCTGCCTTCAATGCCTCGCTAATATTCCATCGCTCGTTCTTTTAGAGTCCAAACCATCCTAATCTTTCATCAGCCCTATCTGCCCTCTCCTTTTCCACACCCGCTCTCCTCCTCATCGTCATATCTAACCTTATAACCCCTACCATACTTCTTGCATTTCAATTCTCGCATTTAAACTTTTCCTATGCCTCTATTAAAATGTCTGCCCCCATACAATACAATCACCCCTTCATACAATCTCCTCTTTGCATCCATTCCCACATGCCTTTCTCGTGACCCTTTTCAATCCCCGAAAGCATGTACTTGCTTCTCTCGATCTACAATTTACCTCCACCTCCATTCCTTTCATGTCACAAGACCCCAATTACCTAAAGCTATACACTTCCTCCAGCCTCTCCTTTTAGACTTGCTTCCAACTCGCTGCCATCCTTGTACATTTCATCACTTTACTTTTACCAACATTTAACTTCAACTTCAACTTCCTATCGTATACCTTCCCGAACTCGGTCACTATCTCCTTAGTCCCTCCTGACACTGCTACAAGCACAGTATAGTCGGCAAACGACTGGCTCGCCTCCCATTTTTCTCGATTTTCTTCAATCTCCAGTCCAGCCTATCGCCCTCGCCTTTACATCCCACACCATCCCATTCAATGTACACAATGAACAGCCATAGCGTCATGAGCCTGCCCTGATGTAGTCCCACCTTTACCTCAAACCAATATCTCCATTTCCCAATCTAACTCCCCTTCTACTACTCTCGTAAAAACATTACTGTCCTCAACATCTTTCTCCAATCCTATAACTGCAAAACCTCCCACAGTACTTTCCTGTCCAAATCCATAAGCCCAAAAAGCATCCTTACTTTTTCCCAAATCTCTCGTATATCGGCCTCGTCACAAATCTTTCACGCAACCCCTCTTTCCTAAGCCCACTATTCCTCGCCAATTGCTCCCTGCTCCTTTCCTAATCCTCTCGATCAAAACTTCCACAAACCTTCCCAACTACACTCGACAAACTGGCCCTAAACTACGTTCACATTTGTCCCCTTTTCCCTTGCAAAGCAGAACTATATTGGCACTCCAGCCCTGACTTTCTACCCTCGCTTAGACACACGTTAAACAACCTCGCCAGCTAGTCCATTATTACGGTCCCTCCCTTCTTCACTCCGCAAAATCGCTATCTAATCCAGGAATCTTGCTTGTTCTCAATTTCCAGAGCTACTTGCACCTCGTCCCTTTTTTCTCAGTTACTTTCCTATCGGTGATTTTCTTGGCACCTCCCACTGCTACAACCAATCCCACCCTATCCTCCTCCATTCAACAGCTCTAAAATACTCCGCCCATCTTCCCCTTACCACCATCTCTTCCATCAAGCTATCCATCCGCGCCCATTGCCTTTTCTCTATTTGACTCTCCCTTTCCTCTCTGGATTTCCTTCCAAATATATTTCCGCTTTCAAAGTTTTGTCGTACTCCTCCCCCATTTTACAATTTTTTCTATCTTTTTCCTTTTCCTTTACTTCTCAATTTTCTCATCCTTTGTAACCAGTCCATGAATGCTCTTACCTTCACTTCATCTCGCCACTCGCTACCCTTCCTTCTATTCCCTCTTATCTTGTCGCACCTGCAATCTTTGCACATCTTGTCACTTCCTTCTTTAAACTCCTCCAATCCATTCACCCTAACTTCCACTATATTTCACCACCTCCCACACTTCTCAACTTCTTGCACCCCTGCTCTTCCTCGTTTAGTTTACTCTAAGTACCTCCCTGTCTTCTGTCCAATTCCTGTCTATCTTTCACTCCACTTGCCTTCCAAAAACTAATCGGATTGCCCCACTCCCCCCTAAGAACATGTACATCCAAAACTCTTCCTACTCTTCTCCTGGGTACCTCTGTATAGTCCATTAAAGCCCTATCTACCATCTTTCCATCCACCACCCTCGCCTATGTGTACTTATGCTTGACTTTTTTTCTTTTTTTTTTTCCTGAGCTGTTGGCTATCGTCAACCTTTTAGACAGTCTCCATCAAACTACCCACTACATCTGTTGGTTCAGCTCCTACTCGAGCATTAAGATCTCTCGGTGCCACTACATTGTCGTTTTTGTAAACTTCTATGAGCTCGTTTAAATCCATAAAAATTCCTCTACTCTACTCTCGCCCATATGCACTTGCAAAGACCCACATCTCCCTTCCCAGTTTCACTTTCATCCACATTAATAAACTTCCTTCCACTCCACCACACGCTTTTATATAAATATAGCCACCCCTTCTTTCCCTCGTCCTCTTTACTCCCGACATCCTCCCCACTACTCCCAAGCTCGCTCTCCCCTCCATATCAACTTGGATTCGTTCAATGCCAGCACATTCATCTTTCTTCTCGCAAACATAATACCTATCTCTTCCCTTTCACTCTCATCCGCACAACACCCATGCACATTAAAAGATCCAGACCAACTCCCAGACCCTCTTATGCCTTGACTTCTTACAGGAATGGCCTCTTTCGAGGCTAGAGTAGGATGCCTAGTCCTGTCCTCTGTCCCGTTTTAGTCTCCTTTACGACTCCAGTGGGAACAATCGATGGTAGAATTTTCTCCCCTACCACTGGGGAGAAAGGGCTTATCACCTTAACACAAGGACATAAGAATGAGACTTCAAGAGACCACAAGGCCTACACTAGGCAGTTTAATCTCCATTACCACCTGTCATCTCCATCCATAAAGTTGTCTAATGGTTTCTTAAAACAACCGATAGTTTCAGAGCTCGCTATATGTTACCAAGTCTATATTCGTTGACCACCCAATTAATAAACAAATTCATTCCCATTTCCTTAAATCTTAATTTATCCAATTTGAATCAATTAGTCCTGCCCTATTGTCTTGACATGATTATCTTGTCTGCGTCACCCTTGCTAAGGCCTTTGATCCACTTGAACACCTGTATTAGATCAGCCCGCACTCTACGTTTTTCCAGTGTGTAAATTAAGGTGCTTAAGCATCTCTTCGTAAATTTCAAAGCCCATGTACAATTTTGGTCATTCTCCTCCGTACTGATTCTAGTGAATGTGTCCATTCTATAAGGCGGAGACCAAAACTGTACCTCATAGTCAAAGATGGGTGTAACTAAAACTAGATAGTTTGATAATTACCTCGGCACTTCTATTCGCAATCATCCTAGCAATGAAACCTAGTGCTGTTAGCTTCATTCCTGGCGCTAGTACCTAGTTTCCTGGGTTTAAGGTCGAGACTCCTTAGGACTCCAAAGTCTCGCACTCTCTAAACGTGTTATCTAAGCTGTTTGGAGGTTGTAGCCCTACGTTTAACACGCTGCACTTTGAAATAGTCTATTTAGTAGGCGCCCTATTCTAGTGTTGTCCGCAAACTTGCTAACGTCACTAATTCAATTCTCCAAATCGTTTATGTACATACATACATACATACATACATACATACATACATATACCAAGGCTTTTTCCCCCTTACCAGGGAGGTAGCCAAAAAGGACAAGGCACAAAAACATTCCCACCCATTCCATCCCCGAAAACACTCCACACCCCTCCACCCTCCCTCCCATCTTAGCACCTCCTAGATGACGGGTCATCCCTGCACCCTGTCCACTGCCCTGGGTCAGAAGCAGTGTCGCAGGACACAGCACATCCACAATAAGGAAACCAAAATAGAGCCCTGGGGAACTCTACTAGAAACGCTCCCTACTTGGATTTTGCAACATTTATGGCGACCCGCTGTTTTGTCACTGATCCAAGCTCTAATCCATTCTAACACTTCCACCAATCCCATGGAATTTTGTTTTATTTAGGCTCGGGTGGGGCACCTTGTCAAACGCTTTGCTAAAGTGAAGGTAAAAAACATTGTAACTATCACCTGACGCCTTGTATACGTTAGTGTAAAAATTAGTCACATGACTTGCCCTTCCAGAAACTATGCTAATCTAATTCTTCTCGCAAACGTTCTGCCTATTCCACAGGAATCTGGACTTCTAAGAACATTTCAAGTGTCTAATATTAGCATAAGTTTACAATCTTAATTCGTCATTCGGCTTTGACTGAGAATTTTATATTTGGAGATTTAAAGTATTGTAAACGGTGTTTTTTTTTTTTGTTTTTTTTTGTTTTTTCCTGTCGGCGCTGGTGAAGCCCGTGGAAACCCAGTGTGATAGTCACTTAATGGTCTACAACGATCGAAGTATCTCCTAGCAGCCTAGCTGTATACTTTGCAAGTGTTGTACAGAAATTGCCAAACTGTTTAAACTTCCCTTTTTTCAGATAAAAGTCTGAAGTTCTATGGAGTCGACGAGTTCAAAACGAAGACTGATGGTCCTCTGGCTAAAAACGAATGTATAGGGTATAGACACAACAAATGGGTCGTGAGATCATCTTGCCAAGATCTTCCAAAAATATGTGAAGTTGTAATGTAAGTAGATGTCGAAAGGATGTTTAAAAGGAGTTAGGGGAAACCCGGTTGGACCAAGTACACGCGATCGAAACGTCTGTAAACTGTTCCTGTTTCAACCGGGATCTTTCTACCACTTCGCTTTACATTGAACAATATATAATTTTCCGAAATTAGCACAAGATTTATAAGACTTGGTTTGTTCTAACATTGTGAAAACTTTCTCGTGACAGCTCGTCAAGTCCCGTCATAGACAAAGAACCTAAATGTGGAGTTTCCTATAGAGGTGGTGTTCTGGCAAGGTCGCATGTCCATGACTATGGCTACTCCGACCACTACGATTATCACGCTCACGATGAAGCAGACTTTGCAGAATACCCATGGCATGTAAGTTGGCCTCGTGTTCTTAACACAAGACTAGTCTCTTGCAATTTCTATTAGAACTTTCCCAATTCCTACTAGCAACTTGTACTTACTACTGCCCTCCTTTGAAACTAAAATAAACGGACCAAGATTGGTTTAATTTCGTTGTATCCACTTAATTCAACAGGGTGCAGTCTTCGAAAATGGCAAGTTCCAATGCTCGTGTGTACTAATTGATGATAAATGGGCAATCACCTCTACGTACTGCGTAACTCCGAAGGACGCGAACAACATTAGGGTAAGTAAGGAGACGACCTTGTTAACTATAACCTAATATTATAAAAGAATGAAAAGTTCAAGGTTCTTCTTTGGATAACTGTTGGCAATATGGCAGCTTTGGCATTTGAACTAATCTTATCGCCTCCACAGAGGTTAGCTTCAGTGGCAATTTTTCATTGTGGCCTAATGAAAATGCTAAAGAAAATTTAGTTTAGTGATACTTGTCCATCTAGTTCATTAATTAACTTTGCCTTCCCAACCTTCAGGTTCATCTAGGAATTTGGGATCTCGGCGATAAGCCTGTAGTCTTGGATCCAGAGATAAGGAGAGTGGAAGAGATTGTAGTAACGCATTATGGTAAGCACAGTTTTCCAGAATACTGTACTAATGGTAACTGAATTCTCGCAAGTTTAAAATCTTCAGATTTGTGTAAAATAAGATTATAATTGAACACTTACTATACTATACTAGAGTAGCTCTGTTCGTACTGCAGTTTGTACTTGGTTTCAAATTGGGGTACGTGGCATCACGTCTAGAAGACACGTGTGCGATAGTTGTTGCTGCCGCCTATGTTATGGCAGAATTGGAAAACTCGAAGAATATGGGTGAAACGGTGGTTAACAAAGAAATTAACTGTCCCACAAGGTTTTGATGAAGGACCCTGCATTAGAACCAGGAGTCTGGTTTAATCACTTACGTATGGAAGAGGCAACTTGTTTGAAATTATATTTAGGGTCTCCTGTCGGAGAACAAAGATACTCCTATGGGTAAACCTATTGCACTTTCCAAAGACGTGGCTATTCTTTATACAGTTCTATGAATTCTACCCAGAATTCCCTATCCGCAAATGTATTCATGCCCACGCAATATCCTGGGTTCTTTACAAGACCTGCTGAGAAATTGATATCGGCAGACAAACGTACATTGAACGATCTATGACTGACAAAAGTCTCTCGCCAGCAACTTGGCAGTGAATGTGGGCCTTGTCGCGTAAGCACTCCCGACTTCCTCCTTCATCCTCGGCCCCTCCCTTCCTTGCATCACTGTACAGTCTATACAGTCATTCCTATCTTAAGTCTTCTACCTTCCTTACTAGACATTCCCCTCCTGCCCAACACCCATTCCACCCCATTCATCTATCTATCCATCTCTTCCTCGGTCGTCCCCTCAGGTTCACCTCTGCCTTTCACACCTTCACACCTTTTACTAATCTTTCTTCACTCGTTCTTTTCATGTGACCAAACCATCTCTATATTTTCGTCAGCCCCATCTACCATCTTTGTTTTCCACCTCTGCTCTCTCGTCTCCTCGTTTCTCACTCTGTCCAACTTGTAACTTCTACCATACTTTTTGGACATCTCGTCTCGGACAAGTTTACTTTTCCTCTCTGCCTTTTAACTTCCAGATCTGTCCCATACAGTGCCCTCGGCACAAATCCCCCTTCATACAACCTCGTCTTCGCATCCATTTCCAGATGTCTTTCTCATGATACTTTTTAATCAAAGGCTTCTCTCGATCTAAAATTTAAATACCTCGTCTCCCTATCCTACCATATGCTACCTCAAATACGTAAAGCTATCCACTTCCTCTATCTCTCCCTGAAAGACTTTCCAACTTGCTGCCATCCTTTTCCTGTACATCTCGTCACCTCCCTTTTACCCATATTTACCTTCAAATTTCTATCGCATACCTTCCCAAGCTTTGTCAATAGCTCCCTTAATCTTTCCTGACCCTGCCACAAGCGCAGTGTCGTCACAAAAAAAAAAAAAAAAAAAAAAATCTAGAACTTCTTTAACAATCTCCAGTCCCCTTGCCCTTGCCTCCCACACCTTCCCATCAATGTACATTGGACAGCTATGGGGAAACGACTCATCCCTGATGTAGTCAACCTTTACGTCAAACCAAAGTTTCGCAATTTCCAATCTTAACACTACTCGTAAAAACTCGCTACCCTGAACAACTTTCCTCCAGTCCCATATCTGCCTGCGAAACCTCCAACAGTGCATTTCTGTCCTAAGCATTTTCCAAATCCACACGGGCCTAAAAATCATAGCTTTTGCTAAAGCTCTAATATCTGCCTTACCACAAATCTGACTCGCAACCGCTACCTTTCCTTGGCTCGTTGTTACTCGCCAAGTAGTTCCTCCGTTCCTCTTGCTCCTCGATTAAAACTTTCCCACAAGACTTTCCAACTACTCGAACAGATCCCTCTGAAACTACTACTCGCATTTGTCCCCTTTTCTTCTGGAAAGCTGAACTATACATTCCTTCAGACCTCCGGTATTCTATCCTCGCTTACACTAGTTTAACAACCTCCGAGCAGTCCACTATTACTGTATCTCCCTTCTGACGCTTCGCACAAGTCCCCCAAGTGCCCTAGTTACTTTTGTAACTTTTCAAAAATACTTGCACATTTTTTTCGTATTTCTCCATTTTCCTCTTCCGCAAGTCTCGCTGGCTGAGCGGGTTAGGGCGTCGTTAATTTGTGGCGAAGGTCGAGGGGATGGCGGTTCGAATCCTGCCACCGGCAAAGTTGAACCAAGGGCATGGTTCATTTCCACGCTACAAAGCGGGAGAGAGGAGGGTGGAGGGGAGTGGAATATATAGGAAATGGAATGGGTGGGAGTGGTTTCTATGCCTTTCTTTTTGGCTACCCCCTATGCAGGGGGGGGGGGAAGCCTTTGGTGTGTGTATGTATATGTATGTATGTATGTACTGTATGTACAAAGCCCTCTGTAAGGGGCACCGTCGTAGCCTTCCGATGGGAGGAGTTTGATGTTAAACCATATCCATATAACAAATCTTTTTCTTAGCTGCTCCCACTGCTACCACCAATCTCGCCCTATCCTCCACATTAGTCCTCAACTACTCCGCTTATCTTCCCCTTGCCGCAGTCTCGTTCGTTGTCTGTCGATCTGCGCCCTCCTACCTTTTCTCTACTTAAATCTCCTTTCTCTTAGCTTCCTTCCAAACATCTTTTACTTTCAAACGTTTGTCATAACCTTCCCTCTTCTTTTTTCCCCTTTCCTTGCCTCGTATTTCTCCCGTCCTGATTTCCAACCCGTCCATGAATGCTCTTTTCTACTATCTTCATTTCATCTCTCCACTCGCTATTATTCCTTCTATTCACTCCCATCCTTGTTCCATACCATCATTGCACTTTATCGCTCCCTCCTTGACTCTCCCAATTCCTCTTCCACTTCAACCTTCACCCACTCCTATACTCCTCGGTTTCTCCTTGTATTCCTGTTTTCCTTTTCATTTAAACGGTTTAATCTAAGCACATATCTCCTACTTTTTTCACCAACTCTCAACTCGACTTGCCTTCCAAAAAAAAAAAAAAAAAAAAAAATTGCCTTCCAAAAAATGCTCCCCCCCCCCCCCACACACACACACTCTACCCCCCTGAGAACATGGACATCCAGAACTCTTCCTACTTTCAATATTTCCACCCACCACCCTCTCTAGATGTTTTTCCTAAACACTTGGTAATCTCCAACTCCTAAATAAATGTCCACCATTAACTCTTGGTTTTTATCTGGCACTTTATACTTCCTAACCACTCCAGCAATTGGTTCATCCCCTACCCTAGCATAGAGATCTCCCAATACCATTATACGGATTCCTTCGAACTCGAAGCACTAGTTTAAATATATCCAAACGGGCCCGTTTCCTCTACATTATTCTAACTACAAAGCCCATGTCCGCTTGCAAAGACCTAAATCTCCCTTCCCAGTTTCACCTTCATCCAGATGAACCTCGAGGAAATTTCCTTCCATTCCACCGCACGCTTACCTATCTCCTAATAGAGCCACCCCTTCTCTCCCTCGTCCTCTCTTCACTCTCGACATCCTCTCATTACTCGTTCAAAATTACCCCTCCCTTCCAGCTTGGTTTCACTTAATGCTAACACGTCCATCTCTCTCAAACGTACTGCCTATCATTTCTTTTCTTGCTCTCATCTGCACCATACTCGACCACATTTAAAGACCCAAGCCTTAGGCTTCAGACTAAAACTCCCGGATTGCTATTTGCAATGAAGACTGAATTTCATCTTCTACAGGTTCTACGCACACCAAATTTGGCTACGACAAACTTGCTCTCCTGCACTTAAGAGGTAAGGTTAACACGAAGACTCTCTTCCACGTGGGTGTGGCATGCCTTCCATCGCCCTCGTTTGTCCACGAAGCAAATGTGGGATGGGCATGCACTGTTGTTGGTTGGCCTAAGGTAGGTGAATTTTAGTATGTACATCTCCATAGTCTAGCATGGAAATTTGAGGCGTCCAGAAACTGAGGGGCATCCCAACCACTTACTGGTTTATTTAAACACTGATAATACGATGAAATTAAATGCAAAAATTAATCTTTCTCGAACTAGACTGTCGCTGGGATGCTTTCTGGATGCCTTGTATGCAAGATTACATAAATGTGGGGAAAATGTATTCGGTATAATGTTTCATATAGATGCATCTTTACAACTTTGTATAAAACTTAGTAGCCTTGCAAACAATGTTCTCGTAATTATTTTTTTTTTCCTTTATCAGAAACATGGCCATCGGAAGCGTGATGTCTACAAGATATTGGATGTTCAGCTAACCTCGCCCGATGAATGTAAATACTATGTTAACCACCATTACGACAGTTACGGACACGGTTATGGTTCGGGATACTATGGCTACCACGATAACAGGTTAGAAAATCTAGTTGCCCCAAAGGTAGTCTGTTGTATAAAAAATGTGGACAAATGGTAGCTTAGTCAAGACGGAAGGATCTTAACGTGTAGATTGCAAGTAAAATATTTTTCCCCCAGGTACAAGTTGGACCCTGTTTGCGTCTATGCGGACGAGTGCCTGGTAAGATATTTTTCCACTACAAAGTAAAGTTTTGAATAATGCCCCCAGGCATTTTGGTTGCTAACATGAATTTTAATACATGCATATACCAAAGGCTTTTTCCCCCTACACGGGGGGGAGCCAAAAAGAAAGGCATAGAAACCACTCCCACCCATTCCATTTCCTATATATTCCACTCCCCTCCTCCCTCCCTCTCATCTTGGCACCTTCTGGATGACGGGTCATCCCTGCATCCAGTCCACTGCCATGGGTCAGAAGCAGTGTCGCAAGACGCAGCACATCCACAGCAAGGCCGCTTCATAAATTCGGCGACCCCCCTCTGTCCCCTCATGAATTTTAATACAAAGTATAAATTTCTTACAGGACGACGAAGTAGCAGTCTTGATGTGCAAAAAACCCAGGGTGTTTTATGACTACGATAACTCCTATGACAACGCCTACAGCTATGCTAAAGATGATCTTGGTGCCACCATCTCTAATCCATTCGTCTCCGAACATCATAAAGACGAGACGCCATGGTACGTCATGGGAATTGGTCTTCCACAAGCATGCAACAGACACCACTATGACCACCACCATGATCATGGTCACAAACATGATCATGATCACAAACAAGATCATCATGGCCCATATGATCACCATGGATCTCATGGCCCATACGATCACGGTCATCCTAGTCCTTACCACCATGGTCATCACGATCGTGGCCACGAGTATGGAATAATTTCCCACTTGTATAGAAGTGCCTTAGTTGGAAATGTGTCGGACGGTAATGATACTAGTAGGTTAGATAAACGTGACGTATCAGAAATAGGAACACAGTCAATGGAGAGCTCCACTACGACAGCTGAGGCTTCCAAACCTATAGAAACTGAGCCTACTCTGGAATCCACTGATAGATCTACTGAATCTTCCAAGCCTAATGAACCCACGGAAGTCATTGACGAATCGGGAAATGTACAAGCTAGAAGAGTTTTCACTCCCTCTGTTCCATCGCATGGCCACTCGCACGGTCCACACAAGATAGCCACCCACACACACGGGCACGGACAGCAGTCGCACGGGTACGGGCACGGGCACGGGCACGGGCACGGACAGCAGCCGCACGGGTACGGGCACGGGCACGGACAACAGCCGCACGGGCACGGGCACGGGCACGGACAACAGCCGCACGGGCACGGAAAACAGCCGCACGTTCACGGACAACAGCCGCACGGGTACGGGCACGGGCACGGACAACAGCCGCACGGGCACGGAAAACAGCCGCACGTTCACGGACAACAGCCGCACGGGTACGGGCACGGACAACAGCCGCACGAGCACGGACAACAGCCGCACGGGTACGGACAACAGCCGCACGTTCACGGACAACAGCCGCACGGGTACGGGCACGGACAACAGCCGCACGAGCACGGACAACAGCCGCACGGGTACAATCACGGACAACAGCCGCACGGGTACAATCACGGACAACAGCCGCACGGGTACAATCACGGACAACAGCCGCACGGGCACAATCGCGGACAACAGCCGCACGGGCACGGATACGTTCACGGACATCCGCACGGGCATCCGCAGCCGGAGTATGGCCATGGCTACCCAGATCCATTGTATGGACAGGGTCATAAGCCATATCACCGTATAATTATGGTGTTTACACCTGTGTACGACTTCTATAAACGTATCTTATCCCATATATACTAAAATTGTGATGATGCCAGTGATTGTAATGACGTTATTTATATAAAATCTGAAATTCAAACCTGTTCTTTTATTCATGAATCTGGACAATTTAAACTAATTAGTAGGTAACGCCTACCACTTGTTGCCAATATGTTCTGGCCTAGAAACAAATCTAAATTTACTATAGAACAAAACTTAATATGGTGTTAATCCAGGAAATCCTGCTGGGCTGAAAGAATTAAAACTAAATTTTTAAACTTAAAATCGTAATTTGGAAACTAATTTGAAACCTAAGTGGCAGCGAACGCTCCGAGGATATTTCAGATAAGTAGTCCGATTGGCTGTTATAGCCTTTGGTCATCCCAAAGAAATCTACTTTGTAGTGAATGGAAGAACTTGGAAACAAAGTTCTGCAGGAACAATGCATTTGGATGGCAACTAATTAGCTGAAACTTTGGGGGAAATCCGAAGGTGAGCGATTTGGTCCAACCTTGCGCCACAAGTAGAGTGTGGGATAGGGTGCACATGAGCGTAGACAGCAGAATCGTGAGACCAAGGGTGTGGCGGTGAGAGCCCTCCAAAGTTGGGCCTTTTGACGTTTATGCCTCTGGCGGGGATACCGTGTGCCTGACTGGTGTGGGATTGGACTGGAGGGCATCCCAGGCCCTGCCGGACCTGTGGGTGTGATAGCGGGTAAATCGGTGGAGGTGACCAAAATGGCCCAAAATCCAAAAAATCTCCAAGGGGGTACCCCATGGATTTTGGGGGGAAATCCGAAGGTCAGCGATTTGGTCCAAACTTGCGCCACAAGTAGAGTGTGGGATAGGGTGCACATCGGCGTAGACAGCAGAATCCTGAGACCAAGGGTGTGGCGGTGAGAGCCCTCCAAAGTAGGGCCTTTTGACGTTTATGCCTCTGGCGGGGATACCGTGTGCCTGACTGGTGTGCGGGACCTTTGGGTGTGATAGCGGGTAAATCGGTGGTGACCAAAATGGCCCAAAATCCAAAAAATCTCCATGGATTTTGGGGGGAAATCCGAAGGTCAGCGATTTGGTCCAAACTTGCGCCACAAGTAGTGTGTGATAGCGGGTAAATCGGTGGAGGTGACCAAAATGGCCCAAAATCCAAAAAATCTCCATGGATTTTGGGGGGAAATCCGAAGGTCAGCGATTTGGTCCAAACTTGCGCCACAAGTAGTGTGTGATAGCGGGTAAATCGGTGGAGGTGACCAAAATGGCCCAAAATCCAAAAAATCTCCATGGATTTTTGGGGGAAATCCGAAGGTCAGCGATTTGGTCCAAACTTGCGCCACAAGTAGAGTGTGGGATAGAGTGCACATGAGCGTAGACAGCAGAATCGTGAGACCAAGGGTGTGGCGGTGAGAGCCCTCCTAAGTTGGGCCTTTTGACGTTTATGCCTCTGGCGGGGATACCGTGTGCCTGACTGGTGTGGGATTGGACTGGAGGGCATCCCAGGCCCTGCCGGACCTGTGGGTGTGATAGCGGGTAAATCGGTGGAGGTGACCAAAATGGCCCAAAATCCAAAAAATCTCCAAGGGGGACCCCATGGATTTTGGGGGGAAATCCGAAGGTCAGCGATTTGGTCCAAACTTGCGCCACAAGTAGAGTGTGGGATAGGGTGCACATGAGCGTAGACAGCAGAATCGTGAGACCAAGGGTGTGGCGGTGAGAGCCCTCCAAAGTTGGGCCTTATGACGTTTATGCCTCTGGCGGGGATACCGTGTGCCTGACTGGTGTGGGATTGGACTAGAGGGCATCCCAGGCCCTGCCGGACCTGTGGGTGTGGAGCTTGAAGTTGACTGAAAAGTCGTTTTCTAAGTAGCATTGGTAGGCCAAATGGAATATTTTAGTTTATGGACGTGGTTGGTACATAATTTCGATGCAATCTACCAACTCTTGTACTGTTGGTCAATTGAACGTGTTGATTAGCTATTAGATGGGCTATAGAGGATAAGTTTTCATGTTGTGGAATGGTTTCGATAGGAAGTGTCCGCGAAAGTGTAGGGGATAGATAAAGTAAGAATGCAAATCTTTTTTGATAGGTCCTTATGTGTAAGGAAGAACATTTGGGCAGGTGGTAATCTCCAGCCACGAGATGGTTGTGAAAGTGTGCTGTTATGGACGTTAGTGCTGTTTGGAAATGTTCTATTGGTGGAGGAAAGGCATAATTATCTGGAGATTTGAACTTAATGGTTTGCAGGGTGTTCTTTCTATAGTTCCTTGCCACAAGTTTAGTATTGAAAAACTTGGAAAATAGTGTTCCAGGCAACGGGATTAATGTATGTTTGATCTAGTTTGTTGCTGCGAACGACAGGCCTAGTCGTATTCACACTTAGTCTGTCCTTTTGATGGGTGCCGTCTTGTGTTGATATCCCGGGAACAACCGAACCTGCAAAACGGCTTGGTATGCAACATTAATCCCTGATTACCCTTCCACCCCCTACCTTCTCACCTTCTCACCTTCTCACCATCCGCCTGGTAGATCTATGTAGACCAGTCAGTCTGCATCGGCCTCTTCCAGTCGGTGCGGTCATCATACCGTCTCCTAGGTCGATGCCGTAAATTCCGTCCATTCCGAGGCTGAGCATGCGGTTCTTGAGCAGGTTTCCATCCACTACCGGCTTGCTAGGCCTGTCACAGCTTCACCGCTGTCGTTAGCGTTACCCAGGGGGCACTACCTATAACGGATATCTACACACTCCCTCCGCTTCACTCCAAACCGTGCAGGGGCAGGGAAAATTCTAGGAGGTCCCAATAAACCATGTTAAGACCAAACCTCGTATAACCCTGGCCGCCTTCCCACCAACGTAACGGACACTTTAGGACTCTTCCTTTTGATCAGGATTTTGTCTTGGGATATATTCTTGACAAATGCCCCCCCCCCTCCTCCACAATTATCCATTTCACTTCGCATCGGAGAGAAACGCATTAAACTTTCCAGTTATCCTGCATCTGTCGTAAGTCCAGTCTTGACCCTGGAACACTCGTCTTTCTAAGAATGTAGATAGCAAGATCTCCAAGTAAGACTAGGACAGGACATATGGAATAGGAAGATAATCTGCTTCCCCATAACCTCAGTGGTTCCTTGTATATTAAGATTCTTGTTAAGAGATCCTGTTACCTTCTTCACCTCAGACACGCAAAGTTCTCCCTAAAATTGTGCATCAAGCTAACCTACACTTCTACTCCAGCACTATCCTAGTTGTTCAACATAGCTCTGTCTCATCGCCTTAGCTTTGTATTCTGTAATCGGATGGTTTCTTGAGTATTGCATAACGCTACGAATTATTTGACGCTTATGAGGTGCACTTTTAAGATTTTTCCGAAGTGCATAATACTTTCAGGGTTGATTTGATGAAATGTAATCGCACAACTAAGCCTATGTTAAGGTTGCTGTTAAGTACATAGTAAGAAACACCTGGCCTGGAGTATAGTTCTCAAGACTACTACATTGACCATCTCCAGTGCTGTGCATCACGTGAATGTTTGTTGCATACCATCACACCCTCGACATGAAGACCAACTCGAGTTGTTAATAAGGAGAATTGAGTTCTGATGGCATAGTTCTCCTAGATGGCGCTAATAGTGTAAGTGGGATGATACACAGCGCCCCGGTGCATGTTGCACAAAGTGGACTAAACGATGCCATTGGATCAAGATTCCTCCTTCCCCTCCAGAGACGAAGTACAATACTTGACCATTAACCATGCAAAGGCAAATTGTTGCACAAGTCATTAAGGTAAGTTCTGAATTTGTTCCATCTGTAGAGTTTATTGTATACTTTCTGCGTTGATTTTTTAGTTAGGTTGCGTCCGCGGTTGCTTGCTTGTGATTAACTTGATCGCACGACAAGGTAGGTGTTAATATCAATGAATATAAACTACCGAAGGAATGTCGTATTCACATTAAGGTTATCCATGGAGCCAAGATGTAATCAATCGGTAAGCTCCTTTATTTTGTACATCCTACCCCATGACTACAATACAAGATATATCAATCATATCTAAGAACAACGTGACTCTAGGAATTCTTGTTGTATATACACACGATCGTGGGTTGAGATGTGAGAGTAGACTAAGAAAATTAAAAAAGATGTAATGTACTTTCCGTAGATGCCACGTAGCGAATATTGACAGCATAGTAAAAATTCTTGGTAATGAAAACAAACTTTCGCATTTGTATATTTATTTCTCGTCTATCTAAATTAGCTAAACGAGAACACATGGATTAAATCTACAGGAGTATTTACATATATTAAATAAAATGCATAAATATGACAGACGAGTTACATGAACAAAATATCATGCCCATGATTTTTGTATAGATATGTGCCGCGGGATTATTGAAGCTTGATTTCCGTGACTTTTTCTATCCAGTCGATGAAATGACTGACTGAAGTGTGACCATCTGGATACTCTCCCTTGCAGTTGGAGGACGCTACGAAGCTGATGACTCCAGTTAAGAAGAGGCGGTTCTCTTCCAGCGACATGACAGGACCTCCAGAATCTCCCTAGGAACGGGAGAAGTTGTGAGCGCCTTTGGGGGGGAATTGGATCACCAGATACTTTCTTGAACGCTTCCTACCTCTTCCTCTCTAAAGCGGGCCCTACACGATCAATATTATTGTGCAATATTCCGTATTATATAATATTATTGACAATGTAAGGATGGTATTGGCTAGGCATACGTTTTCGGCCTGTACATTTGATGTCTTAATTTCATTGTCATTCTTTAATACCTCCCCTACAACGTCAAATATAGTAAATTATGGAATATTGTGCAATAATATTGATTGTGTAGGACCCGTTTTAGGTACGTTTTGCTCCGTGCGATTGTTACTAATCTACCACAGCCAATGGCGGGTGACGCGTATAATACTTGGAATTATATTTGGGTAAATGCGTTGGTAGGTTCTGTTGCAATTATCAGCATCGTACTCTGAAGACCCTTTCAAAAACAAAAAATTAGTGATCTAGACATTCGTTTGACGATCATCAGTGAGGCATGAACGATCGTCGTAGTGATAATAGCACAAACCAAAACGTACCTTTAATATGCATGCACATATACACACACATTCACACATGCATGCGTACTTACATGTGTAGGTTTAAAGAAAGATCAATGGTTATGCAGTCTTAATACACTGATTTATATTTGACAAATCGACATGTAAAACAATGTGAATAATTATAAAGATGGATAGATCTATATACGGGCGTTAATTACATGGTTACTCGTATTTTGTTTTCATTCGTGTATTTATCTATTTATCTTTTCATTTATTGATTTATTCATTTGTTTATTTTTGTGTCTATCCATATCCAGTCTGTGTGTATTTCTGGAATTTTAGACAAATCTGTTTTTTATTATAAAACAGCAGTTTTATTACTGGTTGAAATAAGGATAGATAATAGCGAAAACAATTCAATGATGAAAAAAAATCGCCATTATATAGAAAAACCTGACAGAATGAAATAGATTTGAATATAGTAGTGCTACTTCTCATTAGACCCGTTGCCCGAACGGGCTAGAGCGACGCTACTTGCGACGGAGGTCAATGTGACGGCGGTTCTATCCCTGCCACGAACGAGTTGGACCAAGGGCATGGTTCATTAAATTTCACGCTACAAAGTCCTCTGTAAGAGGCTCCGTCCTAACCTCCTGATAGGGGATAGTTCTCGACGTTAAACCGAATCACCAATCACTTACCAGATGGATGGAATGTTACTCCAGGACTTACCAGACAAATATGCTTGACTCCAACTCCCGAGGTACAAAAGTGATGGTTTGTGATATAGTTGCCGAAGACTTTTCTGCACATTTTGGCATCTATAGAGTACCTGGCGAGCTCGTGAAGCTCGTCGGCCAGTTTACCTGCCGAGGGCGCATCAAAGAGAAGACAAAGAACATAAGAATGGAGGATACTTCAAGAGAACAAGGCCTACACTAGGTAGTTCCATGTCCCTTAACAATTTTCAATCCTGTCCATAAAGTAACCTAATCTTCTCTTAAACTAATCGGTTGTTTCAGTTCTCGCAACGTTGTTACTAAGTCTACTTCATTCGTTAATCCCTCTGTAAACCAGTTCTTGCCTGTTTACTTCTTAAACCTAAATTTGTGGAAGGATGTCGGTGATAGGACTGTCACAGTCCTCGAGGTTATAGTTAGATTTAAATTCGTTACAAATGCCCAATGGTAGGTAGGTTAGGTGAGTATTCATACATGCATGCAAGCTTCTGGTCCTGCAAAATTGATGCGAAAAACGGAGCCTTTATGAGTGCGAGGGTTGTGCTTGTTACAGATTTAACAAATACATCAATAAGCGAAACGTCAAACTGATAAGGGTTCCGTGTTTTATTTTGATAGATTTGGCGGCAACTGTCAATTTCTACTGTCCATTTTCGAAACCCGTCAACCCTCCCTTCTGTCCATTTCAGGGTACAGCCCTGAGGACCTAAGGGGTTATCTCACTGGGCTTCCACGGGCTTCACCAGCGCCGACAGTAGAGTTCCTTTGAGTAAAAACTATTTTGGCTACAATACTTTATTTTTCAAATCTCCAAATATCAAATTACCTTTGTAATATATAGCAAAGCTGAATGATGAACAAAGATATTGTAAACTTGTACGAATGTTAGACATGCTGTTGAAAAGTTCTTAAAGAAGTCTAGAGTTCTGTAAGTGAAGCCGTATTGTAGTTATTCAAATAGAGGTTGGAAGTAGGGTGTTGGAGGAAAAATAGCCCAGTGTGATGGCCCAGTGTGATAGCCCAGTGTGATAACCCCTAATAACACCCTGTCTTCCGACCGAACCCAAGGTCTACTAGCTATGTTACTTATCCTTTCAACTGCTTTTGAATGTGTGTGTAATATATATGTACAACTTCCACAAATATAAGAGTGCCAGGTGTCTGTATATTTCTCCTGGAAGTTTATATACCAAGAGCTTTTCCCCCTTATAAGAGAGGTAGCCAAGTCAAAAGCACGCACCTACTCCCATACATTACCCTTCCCTCCACTCGTCTTAGCTCCTCATGGATGACGGGTCATCCCTGTATTCCGCCCACTGCCTTGGGTCAGAAGCAATGTAGCAAGACACAGCACAGCCACAGCAAGGCCCCTTCATTTAAGCTCTCCCCACCCCCTCTCCGTCCCTTCATGCAGAAAAAAAGAGAAGACGTGGAGAAATCCCTTCGAGCTACGTCAAAATATCATGCACACACAAGCATCCACTATCCCCCATCCCCTGCCCTTCGCTTGCATGACAGTATCATCTATACACACATTCCACTCATTCCTATCTCCTGCCTTCTCCCTTCCTTGCTCAACAGACATTCCACTCTTGCTCACTTCACCCCATCCATCCATTTCATCCTCGGTCGTCCCTTCAAGTTCATTCTCTCCACCTCTGCCTTCCACACCTCTTTTACTAATCTTTCGGTACGCATTCTTTGTGTGGAAGTTTATACCCAGAAGAGAAAGTACACCATACATTTATGAAAAATTGAAATTAAAACATCTAAGGCTTGAAGTAATGAAATTCTAAACTATTTCTATGACCTCCAGGAGTAGTAACAGACACAAGGATATTTTGATCGGGAAAAGAGAAACAGGAACTTAGCGTACCAGATTGTGTCCTTCCCCATCCAACCATCGCGACAATGACGCCTGTGAGATTACGTGCTTGCATGGCCCGGGTAGGGAGGCAGATGGGCCTAACCTTTGAGGAGAATCTGATGGGGTTCTTCAGCCTGAAAGGCAGAAGAACAAAGGATTAAGCAAAGAAGAAGAAGAAACAAATACTGATATATATGTACTGAAGATGGAAGGTGGGAAACGTACGCCAGAAAGCGCGCAGCTGTGGCCGAAGCCGCTGCTTTTGACCTATGAATTTGGGCTCTTGGGATAGGTTACAATCACTGCTGGGAATCGGAGGAAGGTGCGGGATTCGAACCCACAACTAAGCGAATGAAAGATCAGCACGCTTCCGATTACACGCACACACGCGCACGCACACACGCACACACACACACACACATATATGAAATGTGTGTGTCTTGTACAACAAAAAATCTCAGAACCCTTGTGCTTCTAAATATGTACGAAACCACAAGTTTGAAAACGATAGAACATAAAAATGGAGGAGACTGTATGAGACCATAAGGCCTGCACTAGCTCCAATATACTACTTCCAGTATTTCCTTACATTAGATAGATTTTTGCTCTTCCAAAGCTCAGGAGCGGTCAACACGTACTTGATAAGAGCCAGATCGTAGGTGAAGCTGTGGTGAGGCTCGATGTGAATCTCGCTCACAGGGACATTGAAGGCCGATGTGTTTTGCGGGCTTGATCTCTTGTGGAGGCCAAACGTGGCTGTGACTGTCGGGAGCATCAGAGAACCGTTCTTCTTCTTCCTTTGAAACACAGAAAAAAAGGAGGGTCACTCTTCACTGTGACTGGCTCTCTCGTGTATATAAAAACTTGTTTGTGCATAAGTGTACAATAGTTTCTCTTTATCTATATATCAAGGGCGTCTT
Source organism: Oratosquilla oratoria (assembly GCF_046742065.1). Lineage (NCBI taxonomy): Eukaryota > Metazoa > Arthropoda > Malacostraca > Stomatopoda > Squillidae > Oratosquilla > Oratosquilla oratoria. Next base: position 19,597,572 of record NC_134816.1, on the reverse strand, counting down.
TCTCCTTATAAGGGAGGTAGCGAAGTCAAAGCAACGCACCCACTCCTACCCATTCCTCTCCCACCCATTCTACTCCCACCCATTCCACTCCCACCCATTCCACTCCCGCCTATTCCACTCCCACCCATTCCACTCCCACCCATTCCACTCCTACCCATGCCACTCCCACCCATGCCACTCCCACCCATGCCACTCCCACCTATGCCACTCCCACCCATACCACTCCCACCCATACCACTCCCACCCATTCCACTCGGACCCATTCCACGCGGATCCATTCCACTCGCACCCATTCCACTCTCACCCATTCCACTCGCACCCATTCCACTCGCACCCGTTCCACTCGCACCCGTTCCACTCGCACCCGTTCCACTCGCACCCGTTCCACTCGCACCCGTTCCACTCGCACCCGTTCCACTCCTACACGTTCCACTCCTACACGTTCCACTCCTACCCGTTCCACTCCTACACGCTCCACTCCTACCCGCTCCACTCCTACCCGCTCCACTCCTACCCGTTCCACTCCTACCCGTTCCACTCCTACCTATTCCACTCCTACCTATTCCACTCCTACCTATTCCACTCCTACCCGTTCCACTCCTACCCATTCCACTCCTACCCATTCCACTCTTGTTTTCCCTCTCATCTTAGCTCCTCGTGGATGAAGGGTCATCCCTGTCCCCTGTCTTCTGCTCGGGTCAGAAGCAATGCAGTAAGACACAGTACATTCACAGCAAGGCCGCTTCACTTAATCAGCGACCCACCCACCCCCTCTCCGTTCCCTTTATATGGAAAATAAGGAAACCTGGGAGAAATCCCTTCGGGCTTCGTCAAAGTATCGTCCATACACAGCCATTTTCCACTCATCCCTATGCCCAGCCTTCTCCATTCCTATCTTTATAATAGTGGATATTGCATAAACGTCGGTGGTACGTGAATACAATAAACAGCTTGGGGTAGGGGGCCTAGGGCCTAGGGAGTAGGCCTAGGGAGTATGATTAACTGCTGCTCTTCCACACCCAGCAAAGTCATAACGCCTAATTTCCTTAGTTACCCCTTCCCACCCACCCCCGAAAAAAAATATTCCCACTTCTCGTTCCTCTGTCATAACCGAACTTTTTGATGTGACACCAAATAAGCATCAAGTGATTCGGACTTCCTCAGACACCCAGTGCCCCCCCCCCCCCACGCACTTTACTCCACCAGGCACAACTAACTTTTGCTAGTCAGAGCGCCGAGGACACAAGTACAAGAACGGCGCCGCGTCGTTCATAGTGCACAATAATTCAGTTTAATCTAGTCCTAGAATTAGCTCAAATTGTACAATGTCAACATATCTCTAAAGCTATTATTATTGGTTATTGGTTAGTTACCACAAATATTACCATTGCCATCACTTTTACCTTCATTGCCGTTACTATTACCATCATTCTAACATTACCTTATTACTATTACCATTACCATGATTTTAACATTACCCTTATAACCATTACCAACATTTTAGTATTACTTTGATTACCATTACCATTATTACCATTACCATTATTACCATTACCATTATTACCATTACCATTACCATTATTACCATTACCATTATTACCATTATTACCATTACCATGAGTGAGGAGAATGGAGGAGAAATAAGGAAGGATGAGGTGAAGGCAGTTGTAAAGATGATGAAAGCAGGTAAGGCACCTGGTCTGGATGGATGCCATGCAGAATGTCTGAAAAAGGGAGGTTCAGTGATGGTGGACTGGTTGGTGAGGTTATTTAATGTTTGCTGGAGAGAGGGTAGAGTACCGGAGGACTGGAGAAGTGCCTGTATAGTTCCTCTTTACAAGGGAAAAGGGGACAAGTGTGAATGTAGTAGTTTCAGAGGGATTAGCCTGTTAAGTGTAGTAGGGAAGGCTTATGGGAGGATCTTAATTGAGAGGATTAGGAGAGGAACAGAAGGAGTAATTGGTGAGGAACAGTGTGGATTTAGGACAGGTAGAGGTTGTGTAGATCAGATCTTTGTGGTAAGACAGATATGTGAGAAAGCTATAGGAAAGGGGAAGGATGTTTTTTGGGCTTTTATGGATCTGGAAAAGGCTTATGATAGGGTAGACAGAAAGGCACTGTGGGAGGTTATGCAGATTTATGGGATAGGAGGAAAGCTTCTGGGAGCTGTCAAGAGTTTTTATGAGAGTAGTAGAGCTTGTGTCAGGATTAGAAATGGAGAGAGTGAGTGGTTTGAGGTAAAGGTGGGACTTCGTCAAGGATGCGTTATGTCGCCCTGGCTGTTCAACTTATACATGGATGGGGTGGTGCGAGAGGTGAATGCTAGGGTAGTGGGTCAGGGATTGGAGATGGTTAAAGAAAATGGAGAAAAGTGGGAGGTGAGCCAGCTGTTGTTTGCGGACGACACTGCGCTTGTGGCAGGGTCAGACGAGGGATTGAGGAAGCTGGTGGCAGAGTTTGGGAGAGTATGTGATAGAAGAAAGCTAAAGATAAATGTAGGTAAAAGTAAGGTGATGAGATGTACAAGGGGTGAAGGTGGCAGTAGACTGGAAGTGAACATTAAGGGAGAGCGACTGGAGGAAGTGGATAGTTTTAGATACTTGGGTGCAAGTGTAGCAGGAAAAGGTGGAGTGAAGGTGGAGGTAGAATGTAGATTGAGAGAAGCGAGTAAATGCCTTGGTGGATTAAAGAGTGTAATGAGGAATAGACATTTGGGAATGGATGCGAAGAGGAGACTGTATGAAGGAGTGATTGTGCCAACAGCACTGTATGGGGCAGAAACGTGGAACATAAGAGAAGAAGAGAGAAGGAGTTTGAATGTGTTTGAGATGAGGTGTCTGAGAAGTATGGTGGGGGTTACTAGGCTAGATAGAGTGAGAAATGAGGAGGTGAGGAGGAGAACAGGGGTGAAAAAGGATTTGGGAGAGAGGGTTGATGAAAGAATATTAGGATGGTTTGGACACATGGAAAGAATGAGTGAAGAAAGACTAGTAAAAGAGGTATGGAAGGCATATGTGGAGGGAGTGAACATGAGGGGACGTCCTAGGATGAGGTGGATGGATGGGGTGAAGGGGGCTTTGGGGAAGAGGGGAATGTCTGTTGAGGAAGGAAGGGAGAGGACGGAAGACAGAGGTGAGTGGAGAATGGTTGTATATGGATGATGTTGTGACTGCATGAGGAGGAATGGGCGGGGGGGTGGGAGGTGGTGTAGTATGTGTGAGTAAATTTTGACGCAGCCCGAAGGGATTTCTCCCCGTCTTCTCCTTATATGCAAAGGGGGACGGAGAGGGGGGGTCGCCGATTAAATGAAGCGGCCTTGCTGTGGATGTACTGTGTCTTGCGACACTGCTTCTGACCCAGGGCGGTGGGCAGGGTGCAGGGATGACCCGTCATCCAGGAGGTGCTCAGATGAGAGGAAGGGTGGGAGGGGTGTGGAGTGTATTTAGGGATGAAATGGGTGGGAGTGTTTTTATGCCTTTCCCTTTTTGGCTACCTCCCTTGGAAGGGGGAAAAAGCCTTGGTATATGTATGCATGTATAAATTTTAACACTACCCTTATTATCGTTACCATCATTTTAACATTACCAATTCTACTACCATCAATTTTAACATTACCCTTATTACTACTACCATTACCAATTACCATTACCATTAATTTTAACAGTACCCTTATTACTATTACCATTACTATTACCATTACTATTACCATTACTATTACCATTACCATTACTATTACCATTATTACCACTACCACTATTACCATTATTACCACTACCACTATTACCATTATTACCACTACCACCATTATTACCACTACCATTATTACCATTATTACCATTACCACTATTACCATTACCACTATTACCATTACCACTATTACCATTACCACTATTACCATTACCATTACCGTTACTATTACCATTACTATTACCATTACCATTAATTATCATTACCATTAATTACCATTACTATTAATTACCATTACCATTAATTACCATTACTATTACCGTTACTATTACCATTACCATTAATTACTATTGCCATTACCACTACCACTACCATTACTATTATCGTTACCATTATTACCATAATCAATTTTAACATTACCCTTATTACTATTAACATTTACCCTTACCATAAATTTTAACACTACCCTTATTATCATTACCATCATTTTAACATTACCAATTCTACTACCATCAATTTTAACATTACCCTTATTACTACTACCATTACCAATTACCATTACCATTAATTTTAACAGTACCCTTATTACTATTACCATTACCAATTACCATTAATTTTAACATTACCCTTATTACTACCATTACAAATTACCATCACCATTAATTTTAACAGTACCCTTATTACCATTACCATCATTTTCAACATTACCCTTATTACCATTACCGTCATTTTAACATTATTACCAATACTATCACCATAATCAATTTTAACATTATCCTTATTACTATTACCATCATTTTCATCATTACCCTTATTACCATTAGTCATTTTAACATTACCAATACTACTACCATAATCAATCTTAACATTACCCTTACTATTACCATCATTAACATTACCCTTATTACCATTACCATCATTTTTACATTACCCTTATCATTACTATTACCATTACCATCATTTTAGCATTACCATCACTATTACCATTACCACCATTTTAACATTACCCTTATTACCATTACTATCACCATTGCCAATTTTTAACAATTTTGACATTACCCTTATTACTATTACCATCATTTTAACATTACCATTACCATCATTTTAACATTACCCTTATTACCATTACCATAATCTTATCATTACTCTTACCTTTACCAACATCTTAACATTACCCTTACCATTTTTAACATTACCTTTATCACCATTACCATAACATTACCATCATTTTAACATTACCCTTATCATTACCATTACCATAATTTTAACATTACCCCTATTACCATTTCTATTACCATAATTCTAATACCCTTATCATTACCATTACATCCATTTCAACATTACCATTACCATCATTTTTAACATTACCCTTATTAATTTTACCATTACTGTTACCATTACCATCGCCATTACCATAACTTTCATTATTAGTTACCATAATTTTCAATATTACCATTACCACCATATTACCATCATTACTATTACAGCTGATATTAAAGTTACTATTACAAGTATCGTTAACATTACAGTAATTACCACTACCATAATTACTATTACCGCTATTACTATTCCCATTACCATCATTACTATTACAAATACTATTATCATTACCATCATAATTGCCATAATTACTAGTGATAAATACCATATCACCATTACTATTACCATAATTACCATTACCATATTACTATTACTTACTATAGTTACCATTACCATTACTATCTTTACCATAATTACTATTACCATTCCTACCTTTACCAAAATTACCATTACTACCATTACCATCGTAACCATTACTATTACCATCACAATTACCACTACAATAATTACTATTGACACCATACCATTACTATTAATACAATGAGTAATATTTCTATGATCATCATTACTTTAATAATTATAATGATTTTTTAAAATTGTTTTATCATTATTATTTTCATTATTTTCATTATCAATATCATTATCATTACTGTTATTATATTATAATTGTTATTCTACTATTAATATTACCATGATTAGCAATATATGAATATTGCTATTACCAGTATACTATTTTTGTATTCACAGACCATTACCCCCTTTCGCATCTCGAAATACGTTGATGACCCTAAGATCTCACCTTCATGCACTCGCCCAGGACTCGTCCACTCGCCCAGGACTCGTCCACTCGCCCAGGACTCGTCCACTCGCCCAGGACTCGTCCACTCGCCCAGGACTCGTCCACTCGCCCAGGACTCGTCCACTCGCCCAGGACTCGTCCACTCGCCCAGGACTCGTCCACTCGCCCAGGACTCGTCCACTCGCCCAGGACTCGTCCACTCGCCCAGGACTCGTCCACTCGCCCAGGACTCTTCAACTCGCCCAGGACTCGTCCACTCGCCCAGGACTCGTCCACTCGCCCAGGACTCGTCCACTCGCCCAGGACTCGTCCACTCGCCCAGGACTCGTCCACTCGCCCAGGACTCGTCCACTCGCCCAGGACTCGTCCACTCGCCCAGGACTCGTCCACTCGCCCAGGACTCGTCCACTCGCCCCGGACTCGTCCACTCGCCCCGGACTCGTCCACTCGCCCCGGACTCGTCCACTCGCCCCGGACTCATCCACTCGCCCCGGCCTCATCCACTCGCCCCGGCCTCATCCACTCGCCCCGGCTTCATCCACTCGCCTCAGCCTTATCCACTCGCCTCAACCTCATCCACTCACCTCAGGACACAATGAGCTGCTGTTAGCACCCAGGCCTCAAAAATGAGGCTAGCGCCACACACCTGGTTTCGCCCGTCGTTCCATATCATAGTCAGAAACACCTGTAATTTCAAAGACACCTGTGATTAAATAGGATAAAACGGATTGAAATTGGACAAATTTAGATTTAAGAAATAGATAGGCAAGAACTGTTTTACCAATAGGGCGGTTAACGAATGAAATGGACTAAAACTATCGATTGTTTTAAGACAAGGTTAGCTTCATGAATGGGAACGATAGGTGGTAATAGGCATGGAACTGCCTGATGTAGGCCTTATGGTCTCTTGCATTTTCCTTCATTCTCATGTTGTAAAGATAAAATATTGGTAATAGGGTAAAGAGGCTAGAATTGGTGAACACTGCCTGAAAGGGGTGGAAATAAGAATTGAAAATAGAAATCTTAGTTCACCGCTTATTCTGTGCAACTCTTAAAGGGACGTTTTACCTCCGATTGCTGGAGGAAATTTGCAGTCCGCAGCTTCCAGGAAGGAAATCTGATATGCTGGAGGGAAATAATTGTCCTCCATTATGTCAAATGACATTTTATGTATATTGCTGAGAAAACAAACGAGTTATGATGGATAGAATGCCTGAGAGAAGACCCAGAGGTAGACCTCGAATGAGATGGATGGATGGAGTGGATGCGGAGATGGACAGAAGAGGAATAAACAGTGGTGGGCGTTGCGATAAGTAAAGCGATAATATCGCTTTAACCGGAAAATTTTATCGCTTATATTTATCGCTTTCAAATTTCCCGCGATAAGTCCATCGATAAAGTAGACGAAAAACCGTTACGGCGCGGCGGGAGGTTACAGGCTCATTGTTACGCGGCAAACAGATATGGTGTTTCAAGTGTAAAAAAAAAGAGGTTTTTAAATGGATAAGTAGCAAAAATTGAGTATTTTTGTATTTATCGCAGGATTTATCGCTTATCGCTTTAAGGTATCTTGGGAATTTATCGCTTTATCGTTATAGGACTAATTTATCGCTTTTACATTATCGCTTTATTGCAAAATTTATCGCTGCCCACCACTGGGAATAAATAAAGCAACCTGGATGGAAGTAGCACAGGACCGAAGGGCATGGAGAGGATTACAGTTGGCGGACCAGAATCTAAACGAGGTTCAAGATCCAGCTGCATCACTTACATCATTCTCTGCACCAACCAACCCACCTCTACAAGACATCCATCGGACTGTAACTGTTACTTGAAGCAATTTGGCCTGCGCCCGCCCAGTGACAGACAGACGCTGACGAATAGGCTCCAGACTACACGAATTGCGGTTGCCTGCCTATAATGAATGCCAATGTATTTTATTAATTATTGACATAGTTTTTTATGAATTTATCTTTTTTTTTTTTTTTTTGCATCCGACCTAGATATGGACCAAAAGGTCTCCTGTCGGCATGCATGCTCTGCCTTTGTGAGTGCTGAGAAAACTAAATAGTTTGCCGTAGTGATTTTACGGCGGGGAAAAGTTGGAGGTGGGCGGTACCGCCAACTGATCGGAGGTTGGAAGAAAACCAACCTAATGTGATAACCCCTTTGATCTATTTTTGTGTTTTTTCTTGTATTCATTCTTCCTCCTGTCGTTTAGTCGTTTTATTCAACCACAAAAAACTCTAGTTACTTTAATGAACACGAGTAATGACTTTCATTACAATCCAACATAAAACTCCAGGGGAAAATGCAAGGACAATATGAAAACAAAAGCCAAATCGAATGAAATTCATAAAAAAAAAAACAAGACTGTTGTGGTGTACATGTACTCCACAAGCATTCTAGCATCGGTGCAAATTGTATGCATTTGGAGTTAGAGTGTGTAGGACCTGACCCTGGTATTGACAAGCCAGAAAGGGTCACCGCAATTAGGTCGCGTCTGGTCATGGCGTCGGGTCAGTCCCGTGTATATATCCTGCCAACCCCGAGCGGGCAGGCCATTCAGTTGGTCAGTTAGTTCTCTGTACTCAACTTGTTGCGCGTCATTAGGCCTTCGGGGTCGATCCCTCACTTGGGGACCACGCCACGTCTGCCTCTGACACATGTACCTTCATTAGACCAAAGTATACAAACGAAACCGCTCATCACTCTCTCCCTACATCGCCTAGTCCAAAGCAACACACACATATGTTACACTGTGGCCAAATCCATTAACCCTATCGGTATAAGGTCATGTTTCGCAGATTTATCTAGTATTCAAAACCTGCTCCCACTTAATAGATTTCTTTTATGGTTAACGAATGGCAGATGTAACAAGCTGACGGACATCAACCCCGGCCATAAAATAACCATAAATCCGTCATCAACTCTCTCAGCTCTCTCTGTCCCACCATTTTTTTCAGTCATCTAGGACGGTGGGATAATTTGCCTGAGGGTTTTTACATCTTTTTTCTCAATATGTATATACACGAAAGTACTTACTGTATAAAAGTTCCTCTTTCCCCGTGGTGATATTGCATATACTCGTATACACGTATACACTGCATATACACACATGCATATACACATGCACATACACATGCACACACACATGTGTATGTGAATGTGTGTATGTGCATGTGTGTATGTGATTCACCTTGGTCTTTCACATTGATCTTTGGATCACATGCATATACACACATACATACACACATGCACATACACACATGCCCATACACACATGCACATACACACATGCACATACACATATATACACATACACAAACATATACACATACACATATATACACATATACATACACACATATACACATATACATACACACATACACATATACACATACATACACATATATACATATACACATATATACATATACACATATGCATATACATATATACATAAACATATACATATACTCATATACAAATACATATACTGTTAAAAACGACAGCAAAAGAATTATTAATTAACTTTTTCCGTGAGCTCTCAAGCTTGCGAAAAGTAGATTTCTGGTAGGGGGAGAGGGAGTAAATCAAATTTCCAAAACTCATAGGAAACACAAAAGTTATTATGAACACAAAAATATAGCACACAGTAAACAAAATACAATTAATACAAAAATACAGAAAAGAAGAAGAAAAGAACCACCTTAGGAAGGTCTTTAAGGACAATGGGTACCCTAGGGTAGTGGTGATAAGGTAGACAGCAAGACAGGAGAACAACGCGGAAGGGGAGAGACTCCCTAGGTCTAACAGAATTACGGTGCCCAACATAAAAGAGCCGTCTGAAGTGACGGCCAGGTTTTTAGATAAACACGGGATATCGGTTGCGCACAAACCTATGAACATTCTGCACGATATCCTGACAAAAGTGAAGCACAAGGAAACTGAAGGAGACCAGGCTGGGATAGTATACATGACCTAACAGGTGTCAGATGAGATGAGAATATTTTATACACACACACACACACACACACACATTATATATATATATATATATATATATATATATATACACGTTTTCTTCTATTTTATTTATTTAATATTAGTTTGTTTAACGTTACTTTTTCATTACAGATGGAAAAGAATCACTTTGATCCTTCATTCATGACAAAATGTTCACAAATGTATCAAGAAAATTTTATTCCTATTTGTATTGTTAACTTATGAAAATCCTCTTTTCTAACTTCATCTAACATAAACACAATGTTGGAATTCACTCCGTTTCATATATCCATATTTTCGTGTCCGAGAAATAAAGAGAATCATCTCTGTGATCTGAATCTTGTGATGTTGGCTTTAACGAAAAAGTAAATGTCTTCACATCCACACTGCTTTGTTGCAAAAAAAAAAAAAAAAAAAAAATCCTGGCATGAGCCGGATTTATATCTCCAGAAGACTGTATTATAATGGAGGAGCCAAGGAGAAAATTGGCGAGAAAATTGGCGTGAAAATTGGCGTGAACATCGGCGGGAAAATACAATGACGAATTAGTTTCACCCAATGGAGAATTAAACTTTAGCGAAACTTTGTACACGCACCGAAGCATTTGTACCCTAATCGTATATACTTACTAGTTTGCATTCAAATCTATAAGAATATCTATATCCTAATGGCTTCTTCCCCCGTATAAGGGAGGTAATCTATACAAATACCTAAATTCTGTTTTACATATCAAGAGATTTTACAGTACTGTCCGGCCATAGAATTCGTTCAAAACATGTTATAAGTTTGAATTTTGGAATCGGATTGTAGTGACAGAAAAAGCTCCATTAAGAAATTAACGTGTAGATGAATAAAACAAAATTAAGTAAAATCATATATAAAACAATAAACGAATAAGAAGACTGGGTCACAGATCGAGAACGCTAAAGAAAATGGCAGAAATGTCGACATTTTGATTAGCCGCGCCTAATCGTGGTGAGACAGCGTGATACCACGCCATGGAGGAATTGGGATGAGATGTACTGCACATGCATGAAATTGCATTTTAGTTATACATGAACCAAGACGGGCGTCATGTAGAGCCGAGAAGATATATATATTTTTTTCAATATTTTACCAATATGTGCTAATACCAAGAATGTTTTAATTCCCATATAGATAAGTAAACGTCCATCTGTTAGTCTTAGCAAGAGAAATAAATAAGGGAATATATGAATTATATACAAAACTATAAAATAGTACTTAATACATACATACATATACCAAGGCTTTTTCCCCCTTCCAAGGGAGGTAGCCAGAAAGGGAAAGGCATAAAAACACTCCCGCCCATTCCATCCCTAAATACACTCCACACCCCTCCCACCCTCCCTCTCATCTGAGCACCTCCTGGATGACGGGTCATCCCTGCACCCTGCCCACCGCCCTGGGTCAGAAGCAGTGTCGCAAGACAGTACATCCACAGCAAGGCCGCTTCACTTAATCGGCGACCCCCCCTCTCCGTCCCCCTTTGCATATAAGGCGAGGACGGGGAGAAATCCCTTCGGGCTGCGTCAAAATTCACTCACACATACTACCCCACCCCCACCCCCCGCCCATTCCTCCTCATGCAGTCACAACATCATCCATATACAACCATTCTCCACTCACCTCTGTCTTCCGTCCTCTCCCTTCCTTCCTCAACAGACATTCCCCTCTTCCCCAAAGCCCCCTTCACCCCATCCATCCACCTCATCCTAGGACGTCCCCTCATGTTCACTCCCTCCACATCTGCCTTCCATACCTCTTTTACTAGTCTTTCTTCACTCATTCTTTCCATGTGTCCAAACCATCCTAATATTCTTTCATCAACCCTATCTCCCAAATCCTTTTTCACCCCTGTTCTCCTCCTCACCTCCTCATTTCTCACTAAATCCAGCCTAGTAACCCCCACCATACTTCTCAGACACCTCATCTCAAACACATTCAAACTCCTTCTCTCTTCTTCTCTTATGTTCCACGTTTCTGCCCCATACAGCGCTGTTGGCACAATCACTCCTTCATACAGTCTCCTCTTCGCATCCATTCCCAAATGTCTATTCCTCATTACACTCTTTAAACCACCAAGGCATTTACTCGCTTCTCTCAATCTGCATTCTACCTCCACCTTCACTCCACCTTTTCCTGCTACACTTGCACCCAAGTATCTAAAACTATCCACTTCCTCCAGTCGCTCTCCCTTAATGTTCACTTCCAGTCTACTGCCACTTTCACCCCTTGTACATCTCATCACCTTACTTTTACCCACATTTATCTTTAGCTTTCTTCTATCACATACTCTCCCAAACTCTGCCACCAGCTTCCTCAATCCCTCCTCTGACCCTGCCATAAGCGCAGTGTCGTCCGCAAACAACAGCTGGCTCACCTCCCACTTTTCTCCATTTTCTCTAACCATCTCCAATCCCTGACCCACTACCCTAGCATTCACCTCTCGCACCACCCCATCCATGTATAAGTTGAACAGCCAGGGCGACATAACGCATCCTTGACGAAGTCCCTAATAAGATAGAAAATAAAACTTCATCTAGTTTTATAAACAAATTTAAAAAGAACAAGGAAAGAAAGGCATCGCAGAGAACACATCTGCTTGCTCTTAAGGTATGTTTTACTTGGTAAGATTATCGCTCAACGATGATCGTTCAGGATCAATAATGATCGTCAAACGATTATCTAGAACACTTATTCTTTGTTTTTGAATGGGGCTGTTTTACTTCGAGCTGCAAAATACGAAGCTGATGATTTTAATCGAACCTAGCAACGTGTTTCCCCAGTTATGATGCCAGGAGGTAGGATCCGCATCTCCCGCGGTAGTAGGCTAATAATCTCACCGAGCAAAACGTACCTTTACCTGCTACAAAAAAGTTGTCAAGTTCGAACGACTGTTACCTGCCACGGATATTCGTTTGAATCTGCCAGCTGTCCGTTGACGATCCTGGTGAGGTCCCTATTGACGATCCCGCAGTTGGCCCTGGACAGATTCAGGCCATCCTCTGCAGGGGGCGTCCCTAAAGTGGCCGAATCCGCAGGCGTAGTTTGAGGAACTGAAGGTGAAGAAGAAGGTGGAGGAGAGGTTTGAGGTGGAGGAGAGGTTTGAGGCGGAGGAGGTGTTTGAGGCGGAGGTGTTTGAGGTGGAGGAGGTCTCTGAGGTGGAGGAGGAGGTGAGGTGGGACTCTGAGGAGGAGGTGACGGAGGCGAAGGTCTTTGTGGAGGAGAAGGACTTGGAGAAGACATTGGAGGTTCTTGAGGAGGATGAAGAGAAGTAGGAGGAGGAGGAGGTGATGTTGTGACAATCAAAGTGTGCATGGAGCTCGGCGAGGGCGAGGATGCAGGAGGATCGTAGGCCAGTGGCTCTTCTGTTTCTTCAGGTAAACCATCGGCTGAAATAAAGATGTAAGAAATCGTAGATAGCTTTGTAAAAGTACAGACGCTCTTCTACTTACGAACATTCGACTTACGAACATTCGACTTACGAACATTCGACTTACGAACATTCGACTTACGAACATTCGACTTACGAACATTCGACTTACAAACATTCGACTTACGAACATTCGACTTACGAACATTCGACTTACGAACATTCGACTTACGAACATTCGACTTACGAACATTCGACTTACGAACATTCGACTTACGAACATTCGACTTACGAACATTCGACTTACGAACATTCGACTTACGAACATTCGACTTACGAACATTCGACTTACGAACATTCGACTTACGAACATTCGACTTACGAACATTCGACTTACGAACATTCGACTTACGAACATTCGACTTACGAACATTCGACTTACGAACATTCGACTTACGAACATTCGACTTACGAACATTCGACTTACGAACATTCGACTTACGAACATTCGACTTACGAACATTCGACTTACGAACATTCGACTTACGAACATTCGACTTACGAACATTCGACTTACGAACATTCGACTTACGAACATTCGACTTACAAACATTCGACTTACGAACATTCGACTTACGAACATTCGACTTACGAACATTCGACTTACGAACATTCGACTTACGAACATTCGACTTACGAACATTCGACTTACGAACATTCGACTTACGAACATTCGACTTACGAACATTCGACTTACGAACATTCGACTTACGAACATTCGACTTACGAACATTCGACTTACAAACATTCGACTTACGAACATTCGACTTACGAACATTCGACTTACGAACATTCGACTTACGAACATTCGACTTACGAACTTTCAAACATACGCACGAAATTCAAGCCTATTTTATCAGTTTCAATAGTAAGCAATCCAACATTAAAGCATCAGTACTACAATTTATTTTTGTTTCATGCATCATTAGTAATGTGTTTTGGGATAACATATACATTGACTTTATATCATATCTACTTATGCGTGCAGATTTGAGTGTCTTTAAAATTATTTTGAATACCGACTTACGAACATTTCGAGTTACGAATGGCCGTTCTGAACGTAATTCGTTCGTAAGTTGAAAAGTGTCTGTACCTCTCAGGTCGCCCCGCCAACCCCACAACTCTGAAATTCCTCCCCACCTCTTCCCAGTCTCCTACACCTCCACCCTACCTCTCTGAAGCCTAGTTGTCGAAAGTATGATACATACGGTGGTATTCTTAAAGAAAAAACATCCTTTTATAAATCTTGTATAAATCCTTGGAAGGGAAAGATTTATATAAGGAAAGAATGTTTTTAAGAATACCATCGTAAGATTTTTACGGTGGTATTCTTAAAAAAAAATATTTCCTTATATAAATATTTCTCTTCAAAGGATTTATATAAGATTTATGTAAGGAAATAATTTTTTAAGAATCCCACCGTTAGTCTGTCTGTCTATAACGTTGTCACACGTTTTGTCCTCTTAACTTGGTTTGATCATATTCATACCATGGTATCTTATAAAGTTGATTCCAAGGATGAATCCTATAGATTTTCTAAGATCTAGCGTCATAAGTCAAGGTTACAGTGACGTAAAACATTATTTTCATTCACGGCTCCAATATGTCAAAAGTTATGCCCGTTGCATCAATCTGACCAACATTTATGATCGTCTCCGGATTAATAAAACATGTCTTCTCTTATGTTTCCTGACGTGACATGTAGAGCTCCTTGACAGATTGGACAACTTCTCTCGCTCGGCGGGATTTGTTTGTTTATTTGTTTATTTTTTGGGAATGAAGCGTTTTTGAAAGAAACAGGAATACTTACGCACCGTATGCCTTTAGGGAGCACGAGAAGCCCTCTGCGCCATAGCGTCGGTTCGACTCGAAGACCAACGTGATGTCCGGACCTCGAAGTTTGAGGTTCTCAGGGTTGTTCTTGAAGAGGAACCTGCGGCGCAGAAGAACGCGTTAGACCGTTAGAGTCTGTTTGGACTCGAGGACGGAGAAC
>NC_134816.1:19578716-19581808 GCF_046742065.1 Oratosquilla oratoria | reverse complement strand
ATACATATGTATATGCAAATTAAATCACTAAGCACACGTGACAACAATACCTGCAGAAACCACTTGGAAAATAAAAGAAATGAATACCGAACGTATATTCAAAACCATCTACAGGTATGTACATATTACGATATTTGGTCATTTTCTGTATTCTTTGTACCCTGATGATGTCTTGAATAGACGAAAACGTTCGGTATTCATTTCATTTTTTCCAAGTGGTTTCTGGAAGTATATTTGTATATATTTATATACACATATATGCATATGCATACACACACACACACACACACACATATATATATATATATATATACATGCGTGTGTGTGTATGTATATATTTTATTATATTTATATATATACATGTGTGTATAGACATATATATATATATATATATATATATACACATATGTACAACACTAAATGGGTCACAGTGCACAGATATACATTTTTATCAACCACAATACACTTTAATTCTAAGCCATAAACATGAAGGGACACTCGTGAAGGCCAGCATAAAGAAATTGAAGCGTGGTACGGCCAAAGACTCGAACCTGGGCTAGCACGTGACAAGCGTGGCTAAGTTACTAACACACCTGTCATGTACTAGCCCAGCTTCGCGTCCTTGGCCGTACCACGTTTCACTTTCTACATGCTGGCCTCCAAGATTGTCCCTCGATGTTGATGGCTTAGAATTAAAGTGTATTGTGGTTGATAAAAAATACACACACACACATACATTTATATATATATATATATATATATATATCTATATAATATATTTATATATATGTGTGAGTGTGTGGGTATACAAAAATATGTAGCATATATATACATATACATATGTAACATATACATAGAGTTATGTACATGTACATAATGTAAGATACAGATCATAATATATATACATATACAAAATATATAATACTAACAGTACATAATATAATATAACACAATATACATAACCTATATATATCATAGAATACTATTGACAAGATATATATATAATATGAAATATATACATTATATATACATATACCTTAATATATAGTACGAGACATACTATAGGATAGCATTACATAATATATATCCATGATACTTAATATACATCCCTTATTACAAATAAGTCCATACATATATATACACATATATATACACATACATATATATATAGTACATAAGATATATATACATAGCCGATACCATATATATACCTAATATATAGATATTACATATTCATATATATACTTATACATATACATTTTTTTTTTTTTTAAATAATATATACCTATACATTATCTCATACATAATATATAGATACATATATATATATAAACAGATACATATACATGTATACACATATACATAATATATATACATAAACATAATATACTGTATATACATATACATAATATATATACATATACAATAATATGAGATGACATTATACATATATATACACTATACATAATATAATAAACATATACATACATACATATACAATATATACTTATACAATATATACAACATATATACATATACAACATACATACATATATACATTACATTTTATTATATATTTATATATATATAATACCCGGTAGTTATACATACATTAGATATATATAGATTATATATATATATAATATATATATATAGTGATATATAAATATATATAACCGATATTTATACACATACATAAATTTATATATAGGTATAGAGTTATATATATAATATATAAGTATATACATAGACATAATATAATGTATATACAGATACATAATATATATATAATACAGATACATAATATAATATATACACGATACATAATATAATATAATACATATACACAATATATATAATAAATACATAGACACATTATATAAGTATACATATACACAATATATATATATAATAACATATACACAATATATATGATATATACAGTATGACACAATATAAATATATACAGATACACAATATATATATAGTACATATACACAATATATAGATATACAAAATCACAATAGATATAATACAGATAACATATACATATATACATAATATTAATATAAATATATACATAATATTTATTTGCTTAGATACATAATACATTATATACAGATAAACATAAGAGATATATGAACATATATACAAAATATATATATATATAACATCATACTTATATATAGATATATACTTATATACTAGAATAATATATATATACATATAAACATAATAAATATATATACATATACATAGATACATAATATATCTATCTATACACATATAGACATAATAGATATAATATATAACCAAATATATTACAATTATATATAATCAGTATACATATATACATTATATATAAACTAATATATTCATAAATAGTATTTATACTATTACATATATACATAATATATATATATACGATAAAATACATTATATAAATATACATATACATTAAAAATCTATACATATATTACATGATATAGTATACTATATATACAATACATATATACATAATAGTATAAATTAGACAAATACAATATATACATAATATCTATATAATACATATACATATATACAAAATATATATATACATATACATATGAAACAATAATATATATATATACATAGACATATATACATCATATACAATATTCATATCCAATATATACATAATATATATATAATATATACACAGATATACAATATATATAGTACATATACATAAATACATTATATATATACATATATTCATAATATATATATATACACTATAGTAACATTATAGTATATATATACATATATCCATTATATATACTGATACTACAGTATATACATTATATATATATACATAATACAATTATATATATATACGTACTATCCATAACTAACAATATATATAAATATACAGTATATACATAATATATTCTATATAAGCATATACATTATATACATAATTATATATATAAACATATACTTAGATACATAATTAATATATATAGCATATACATATATACATAAGTATATATAAACATAAAATACATATTTACATAATATAATACCATAATACATATACATATATACATTAA
>NC_134816.1:19563716-19571216 GCF_046742065.1 Oratosquilla oratoria | reverse complement strand
TGATTAATATTATTATCATTATTGTTACACACACAAACACGTATCTACATCTACATGCAATACAAATCACACTCATCACGTAATTACAAATGCTCACAGAAACCACTGGGGATTGAAATAACGGAAGAACAAACGTTTTCGTCTATTGAAACATCTTAATCTATAATGGACGCGTACCGTTTGCTTGAGAGACAACCAGCAATTAATAAATAGACGAAATAAACGAGTACTGTATTGAAGGTGTACAGTAAAGCATCCGCAACCCAGGGTAACCCCATTTTACTACCTTCAACATGGTGACACAAATTTTATTGCAAAATAAAGTTAAATCCTTTTTATTGCCTTTTAAGGTTTTTAGTCATTATTCTATCTGTCGCTAGGCGATTTTATTCAACCAAGGGAACCATCTCATCCCCATCCCCGACCACACTAAAGGACAGAAACTACCCCAAATCTATCAAAGATCACGATGGGAAGAAGGAACATGTCAAATCGTCTTTGTTAGTAGGTTTCCAACACGGGAAAGCCCCGAAATGGTGGTTTTTGGTTGTTCCTTCTATATCTGTGATCCCAAATTTAGGAACCACGAACCCCTGGGAGGGTCATGGAGTTCGCCTAGTGAGGTCAGGGACCGGGAACGAGTGCAGTTAGTGGATGCTTAGCGATTTTAATGGGCGATGAACCGATTTCCGGGAGGCAAAGAAACAGCAACACATAGGCATGGGGTATACATGAGGAGTTACGCAAGGAATTCATGTGTTATTGTGAATCAAATCATCAAAGTCTCGACATCATTCAATGCAGCTTCAAGTCTCCGGACGAAAGATTCTCAAAATGTAACAAAACGTATCCACTTTTGTGACATTTAATTAATTTTATTTCTACCTGCCGGCATGTGATTTCAGTCAAGCATTTGTCGTTATTCTGGTTACCTACAGACGATCTACAGACGATTTCAATCACGACGGGAGGATGGGAGACATCCTACGAAGCAAATATCTGTATCCCTACAATTTAAAGACATATTTGGTTCACCACGGTTGTGGATCACGTGCTGGACTAGTGATCTACAGTTATTGCCTATTCGGATGAGAGCTTAGGAGTACGGATACACGCACGCACGCACACACACACACACACACACACACACACAAGCCCTCGCTTACTCAGACGAATGCATGTTCGCACACTATCCCCTTGCTCATGGGGGATAGTAACGATTTGAAGTGTTACTGAAGCTTTCCCGCCTTGAGCGGGGCTCAGTCTTACGTCTACGTGATCGTGCTAGGCACGTGATTGACAAGTATTAACCTGTCGGTTGAGTTCATTGCTCATAATTATAATGTGATAAATTATATGGACATACTGTGACCACACACATACACATACATACATACACACACACACACACACACACACACACACACACACGCACAGTAATAGACATTTGGAACAAGTTAGATGAGAATGTGGTGTGTGCAAAAACAATACATAAATTTAAAGACAGTTTAGATAAAATGAGATGAAGACGGGACATCACGAGCATAGCTCCCCTTCCCGTAAAATACAACTACGTAAATACACATACACTCACACCTTTCCTGTGCCCATAGGGGGCAGTTATGCTTACAGTGTATTTTTTCAAGCCTTGAGGGGGTTTCAGTCACAGACCTCCCGCGTAATACGTCAAGACACTCTCCACTACATCTGCAAGTAAGTGTGTGTGTGTGTGTGTGTGTGTGTGTGTGTGTGTGTGTGTGTGTGTGTGTGTGTGTGTGTGTGTGTGTGTGTGTGTGTGTGTGTGTGTGTGTGTGTGTGTGTGTGTGTGTGTGTGTGTGTGTGTGTGTGTGTGTGTGTGTGTGTGTGTGTGTGTGTGTGTGTGTGTGTGTGTGTGTGTGTGTGTGTGTGTGTGTGTGTAATACATGTATGTACTATACGAGTATGTGTGTTCTATTGGTACAGTTCTAACTTAATCCCAGAAGAATATTGAACCCTGGCACCCACTTTGTTTACCTTCTGGTTACAAATATATTGAATTCTAGAAGGGACATTCGAATCTACACAATTAATTTGTGTGTGTTTACATTTACGTATGTTTTGGTTCATGTCTGTTGTTTTCGTATGTCTTTTGTTCAAGAACCTGCCCCCTGCTGATGCCACGTCTGAGGCGTTCCAGTTGGTCTCGTCTTTTTCAAAATTATTGACTTGTACCACCACATTAATTCATGCATTTCCCTAAACCTGAACAAATTCGAGCAAATATTTACGGTTCCCTATAATCCGTTTGATTTCCGAATCCAGAACGCAGCTGGAAGCTTTGAAGGAAACATGAAATTCTTCACTCACCGGCTGGCACGTTTTGTATACATCCGCTTCAACTGCAACCTTCATCAGGGTAAGTAAGATGATCACAGCCGTCTTCATGGTGATCCTTGTGGCGAGAAATTATCTTCACCGCGATTATTCTAGAGGGACACAAACTTCAGAGTGTAGATCTCTTAACATAGACTATAGAACATTGCTCCCTTGGTACTTATCCAAGCAGTACTGGATGACGCGATGGGGCTCTGCCTCACTCAGCTGGTCGACAAGAACTGCCAAAAGTAATCAGACTGAACGTTATCATTTAAAATCAATACAAAATGAACAACTTTCTTTGACCAATTATTTCCAAATATATCACAAAAAGTATTCTAAACTAAAAATAGAGTATTTAGTGAATGTATCTTGGTCCTCTCTTTAAAGATAAATAGAATAGTTATGTACTTGTTGGCAACAATCTTCCAGGCACGCACGCGCAGAAGACCCATGGCCCAGTGCCGATGACGTCATATTTGCCCTCTTTTGATCACTCCCATACATGATAACAGTGAACGAATTCATAGAAGAATCTAATTTTGATCTCTTACATGTACAAAACAAAATAAAACTTAACAGAGAAATATGGCAGTGCTATGAGTATCGATTAGGACTGAAGCCGCCTAACTACGCGCATACAAGGCTCTCCCAAAGTTTTATTTTTCCTTTTTATTCTAAACTCTTTTACATAGATTCTAATCCCGATAATAATTCGAATATATGAGATTATGAATGAGTGAAGAGGTGATAGAAGAATCTTTACTATAATTCAGGAGCCCGTGCCCCTAAGTCGGACCTTAACCAATTGTTTGGTAACTTAGTAAACAAATGGACTAATTAATTATTAACCATTTTCCTAACTGATGGAACACACGGAACTGAATAAAATCGCCTGGCGACAGCCAAGTACCACATGGTACTGGTGGGGTTCGAAACATAAGATATTTTTATGTATACATTTTGAGTGCGATACACCATGATTCACCGTGATCTTGGATCACGTGTTTTGACTCGTGATCAACATCTATTTCCCTCCCGGAAGAGATCTCATATATGACCAATCTATGGGTAATGCTGTGACCTTACACGCACACACATCCCAACCTCCCCGCCCACGAGAGTTGGAGTAACAATCCGCAGCGCAGCGATACTAAAATTATTTCAGCCCTGGGCGGGATTCGAACCCGGACAACCGCAGTGGCAGCCAGAAACTCTAACCACTGTGTGTGTGTGTGTGTGTGTGTGTGTTTGTGTGTGTGTGTGTGTGTGTGTGTGTGTGTGTGTGTGTGTGTGTGTGTGTGTGTGTGTGTGTGTGTGTGTGTGTTTCGCCACGGTTTTGGATTACGTGTTGGACTCGGGGCCAATAGTTATTACCCTACTGGATGAGAGCTCACAGTTCATATACAGGGTGGTGCAAAAGTCTGGACCCATAGGAAATTTATTATATAACAATTTACAGTTTACATATAACAATTGATTTAATTATGAAAATGTAACTATCAAACAATTTCCAGTTACAATAAGTGTTCGAACTGATTTCCATCTTCTTCCAAACACTTTCTTACTTGCGAAACACATGATTTGTGCACATTTGTCAACATATAACTATTCCCTCTAATGGTTTCAATTTCTTGTGTAATGTTATCTTTAAGTGCTTGTAATGTTCTTGGTCAGTTAGCATAATCCACTGATTTAAGATGTCCCCATAAGAAAAAATCCAAAGGACTCAAATCCGGAGATCTTGATGGCCATTCAACCGGTCTTCGACGTCCAATCAATTTCCTTGGAAATGTATTGTCCAAAAAACTGCGCACATCCTTCGCAAAATGTGGAAATTATTTGATAGTTACATTTTCATAATTAAATCAATTGTTATATGTAAACTGTAAATTGTTATATAATAAATTGCTTATGGGTCCAGACTTTTGCACCACCCTGTATATAATGTAACTTCACACACACACACACACACACACACACACACACACACACACACACACACACACACACACACACACACACACACACACACGTAGTGGTAGCGACCGCGGCCGCCACTACGGCGGTCCGGGTTCTAATCCCGCCCAGGTCTGAAATAATTTCAGTACCGCTGCGCTGCGAGTCGTTACTCCAACTCTCGTTGGCGGGGAGCTGGGGATGTGTGTGCGTGTAAGGTCACAACAGTACCCATGGATCGGTCATATGTGAGCTCTGAGCTCTCTTCTGGGAAGGAAATACCAGTCGATCACGAGTCCAACACATGATCCAAGATCATGGTGAATCACACACACACACGCACACCACCATCTTCTGCTTCTTCGTTTTCTTCTTCTTCTCCTTCTTCTTCTTCTTCTTCTTCTTCTTCTTCTTCTTCTTCTTCTTCTTCTTCTTCTTCTTCTTCTTCTTCTTCTTCTTCTTCTTCTTTTTCTTCTTCTTCTTCTCCTTTCTTTTTCAAAACACTCTGAGAGTTAAATCATTCTTTCATTGGTTCTTGAGCAAATCATTCTGTCACCCTCTCGAAACGGAATGTAGACGAGACACTATTATCAGGCAATGCTCTCCCTCCGGTCAGTGGGCCTACAGATGTATACCAACACTCTCATGCATGTTCACGTGTTTTGTGTGTGTGTGTGTGTGTGTGCGTTTTCCCTAGTATTTACCTAGTTCTATCTTACGGGAAGGAGAGCTACGCTCGTGGTGTCCCGTCTTTGTATCTCGCAGTGTCTAAATTGCTCTTAAAATTGTGTATGGTTTTTGCACACACACTTGTTTCATCTAATTTGTTCCTTACAGCCACCACTCTGTGGGGAAAGCTGTTCTTTTTCAGGTGTGTGTATGTGTGTTTGTGTGTGTGTGTGTGTGTGTGTGTGTGTGTGTGTGTGTGTGTGTGTGTGTGTGTGTGTGTGTGTGTGTGTGTTTGTATGCGTGTGTGCGTGCGTGCGTGTGTGTATGTAATTTACGCGTGTGTATATACAAAGACACAGATATATGTATATATATCATAAAAAGTCTACTTTGTCTTCGCGACCTGATGGCATCGGTAGAATTGTCTTGTATTCAAGTAGAACTGTCATCCGTCAAGATGAGAAGGAGGAGGAAGAGGGGGAGGAGGAGGGGGAGGAGAAAGAGGAGAAAGAGGAAAAATAAGAGTAGGAGGAGGAGGAACAGGAGGAACAGAAGGAGGACGAGGAGGAGGAGAAGGAGAAGAAGGAGGAGACAGAGGAGGGGGAAGAGAAAGAAGAGGAGAAAGAGAAAAAAGAGGAAAAGGAGGAGGAGGAGGAACACGAGGAACAGAAGGAGGAAGAGAAGGAGGAGGAGGAGGAGGAGAGGGAGGAGAAAGAGGAGGAGGAAGAGGAAGAGGAGGAGAAAGAGGAAAAAAGGAGAAGGAACAGGAGGAAGAGGAGGAAGAGGAAGGAAAGTGTCTTAACCTTCAAGCCATGAAATGGGTCATTAATCAAATTGAGACTTCTTAGATCAAAGTTAATACGCCGTGTTGTGTTCCATACGCCAGGGTGAAACCAACCCATCATTGTAATAATGAACTTTTCCATGCGTATTTCACCTGAAGTAAAGAGAATTTTATTTACTTCAAACAACCTGACAGGTTGTAAACATACATACTACTTACGTGTGAAGCCTTACTAATCTAATCCAACCTAACCTAACCCAACCTAACCTAACCCAGCCAAACCTAACCTAACCCAACCAAACCTAACCTAGCCTAATCCAATCAGAACAAATGTAACCTAACCTAACCTAGCCCATCCCAACCAAGCCAAACCTAACCTAACCTAACCATACGTAACCAAACCTAACATAACCTACCCTAACTTAACCCAACCAAATCTAGCCTAACATAAATTAACCCAACCCAACCAAATCTAACCTAACCTAATCCAACCAAACCAACTACAACCTAATCTAACCTAACCTAATCTAACCTTACCCAACCAAACACAACCTAACCTAACCAAACCTAACCTAACCTTACCCGACCATACCCAACCAAACCTAAACTAACCTAACCTAACAAAACCTAACCTAAACCAGCATCCATTCGGGTCACATTGGCCTAAAGTCAGAACGGTACCTCTGATCCAAGCGACACTCCTCTTTCTGTAGTTAATTAAGAGGGAGAAGTAATAAACAGAGTTGTAAAGAGGAAGATGGATTAGAGATAAAGAGGTTCATTATTGTGGTTTGGTGTGCGCGAGCGTGTGTGTGTGCACATACATATGAGATGATCAACCTTGACGGTGCCATTTTGGTGGAGTACGGTACCAGTTAAATATATATATATATATATATATATATATATATATATATATATATATATATATATATATATATATGTGTGTGTGTGTGTGTGTGTGTGTATATATATATATATATATATATATATATATATATATGAATATATATATGTATACATTTATATGCATATATATATATATATATATATATATTTATATATATATATATATATATATATATATATATATATATATATGTCTTGTTAAAGACCAATGCTAAGTCAGTTTCAACTATCTTAGTTGTTTTTTCCATTCTTCTTATATGTTTCTTATAGTCCAGGGGTAGATTAAACACAAGTCTACCGAGATCCATGGTATATTGACACTAATTATATAAATACGCAAGCTTTCGGTTGTTACATACAACCATCTTTAGGCAGATAAAATGACAGGAAAAGGTCCATGTCAATTATGCTAAGGGGTTACAAGATGACAAGACTTTATGATTCCAGTGAGGTGGAATTAGGAGAGGTTCGACTCAGATCATACCAATACTCCTGCCCCGAAGAAGGTTGTAAACTTCTACCTAACATGAATTATATTGGTGTTACCACTACTTCACTTAGCCGAAGGCTCACAATGCATGCCCGCGATGGTAGCATACGGAAACACATGACTCACTATCACAACAGAAATCCAACAAGACAAGACCTAGTTAACAATACCAAAATACTCAAACACTGTAACAATCACAAAAAAACTACACATCCTGGAGAAAGTCTACATTTCACAACACACACCAATCATCAACATACAAACAAACACATTAGGCACCTTACTCCTAAACAAAGAATCCGTCACACCAGGACAAAATTCCACTCGACAATAT
>NC_134816.1:19508716-19558716 GCF_046742065.1 Oratosquilla oratoria | reverse complement strand
ATAGAGTTTGATATTCACATGTTATGCTGGTAAGAGGCTTTGACGGAGTCCCACAGAAATGTTGCTGATTTGATACAAAGTCATACCAGCTGTACCCCCATAAATCTCTGAATGCATTTAATACCAAAGAAATTGAGACACTTCTGCAAATCAGTATTCAGTGTCCATGTTCTACAGCCGTGCTGCAATACATGGAACACAAACTACTTGAAGATCTGGATTTCTTTTCTCTTGTACTCGTAAAAGGATCGACAATAGCATATAGTATGATGGAGCGACATCGTATCACCATGAGCTTTGCATATACTTATAACATGTATACGAGAGATAGATAGAGAGAAATAGAGAGAGAGAGAGAGAGAGAGATAGATAGAGAGAGAAAGAGAGAGAGAGAGAGAGAGAGAGAGAGAGAGAGAGAGAGAGAGAGAGAGAGAGAGAGAGAGAGAGAGAGAGAGAGAGAGAGAGAGAGAGAGAGAGGAGGAAACCAGAAAAAGAGACATGACAGACAGGAGGGAAAGGGGTTGGAGACAAATGGAGCGAGAGAAACATGTGAAATAAAACAACAAAGCAACGAATTGGAAAAGGTATAGAGAAGGAAAACAATATAAGAAGAAAGAGAGAGAGGGGGGGAGGAAGAAGAAAAAGTGAGAAAAATAGGAAAGAAAGAGAATGAGAGAGTTAGTGAGAAAAGAAGGGAGAGAAAGGAAAGAGATACACGCAGAGTTGGAAGCTCAACAGATAGATCGATATGCAATAAGCTAAACTTGATATAGCCCGCATCTAACGATGAGTTGCTGCTGTTATGAACTGTTGTTACCAGCGCCTCTATCCTCTGTCGTGGGTTTACGATGAATAGAAGTGCAGCGTACTCGTTCAATCCTCCACCCGGATCAATTAGTGAGTCACTCAGTCAGTCAGTTAGTCGATCGGTCGGTTAGCCATACGAACCCTTATGGAACCTCTGGCTCGAAGCGTCGCCTGCATACGGGTCCTATCAGGTCATTGCTCCTGTTCCGGGTTGTTTGTCAAAGGTACTAAGGTCGCTGGGGACTGCCTTCTCCTCCGTTACGGTCCAAAGACACCCGGCTCTGGGATTAGGACATTAGGCGTAACTTACCCTGAAGTATAATGTACTTACAACCTCCTTCATCCTTGACTGAGTTTCTGTCTAATGGGGATGTTTGTAAAAAGGAACATGACATCAAGTCTCTGCAACCGTGTCGGACTACATGTTAGAAGGGTTGATCAAATCTAATTAAGGGCTGATGTACAAAACTTGTAGATCATATATTTGTGCAAAGATCGTGAGGCCTTGGCGTGGGAAACGCATACTCCTCAATGTTTACAGTATATAGATAGCAACGTTCAACTCTACTGGCTTTCGAAATTCAATATTGCAGCAGTCAAATTCCAAAAACTATCAAATTGGTCCGTTTATTACAAGGCGCTGGTGGCGTAATCAAAAGCATGCTGATCTCGTATTCACTTAGCTGTGGGTTCGAATCCCGCACTCCTTTCCAACTCCCAGCAGTGACTGTTACCTTCCCCCAAAAATCCCTAAAGTGCATAGAGCAAAGGTGACGGCTGCGGCTACAGCTATGCGCCTCCTGGTGTAAGCTCCTTGTCCTTCTTGACATGAGCATGTCTTAGAGGTTACAGTCCTCTTCTTCGTTGTATTCTTCCAAGTCCTTCAGATATCTAAGAAGGTCGTTGGCCCAGGAACCTCCCATCAGGAATATCGCTCGATTCTTCGTGCTTGCGTGCAGACATACACTCCAAAACTGTTAGCGTTTTATATCATTCTATCTTCACCGCGTGACACCTAAATGATCCTTTTTTATAACCTAGAAAAAGTGACACCTGCTGTTAAACGAGTTTAACTTAGACCCAAAGCGTGGCGTCAATATCTAGTTTGATGGGTGAAAAAAGGTGTAAGGTGTAATTTACTCACCAGGAGTAAATGACTCCTTCATTACCACCTCAAACGAATTAAATTTTCACCTAATCTCCTTTCGTGCCGAGTGATACTTTACTTTAAAGAGTAACCGCTTTCTAAATAAAAAGAGTCTAATTATACCGGAATTTGGTTTTAGTATTACCCAAAATCAATAATAGCTAAATAAATTACACAAAAACTCTCGTTTTTTTTTATTCATTGCAATTTCAAATTACTTATCCTAACCCCAAAACGTTGTCTGTTTCAGCTATTCTTCTAAAACTTACGCGTGGCGCCGCCAACTACGCAGTGACGTCATGAATCGTGTACATTTTTTATACATTGTCATGGACATTACGTTTGATGAATGGTGATCGTGCCGAACGCTGCAGGCTACCACCAGGTAATTCTATTCAGCTGCAGTGGTAGCAGAACTACACCTTAAAAATCTGGCGTCACTCATGATAAAACATAAGTAGCGTGTAAGTAGTATGTCAAAGCAAAGTCTTGGGGTCTCTTGCAGTCTCCTTCATTCTTATGTTATGTAAGGATATAGACCAAAAGTACTCCACCATAAGAATGTTGTGCTTATGTTTCTGTGCTCTCTCCATAGTCTGTGAAGATGTGTATGACTGGATGCGAGACAGCTTGACGGAGTGAACATAAGAACATAAGAATTGAGGAAACTGCAAGAGGCCATAAGGCCCACAGTAGGCAGTGCTATATCCTTTACCTTTCATCCCTATCCATAGTTATCTAATCTTCTCATAAAACAACCAATTGTTTCAGCGTTCGCTATAGTCTTACTAAGTCTATGCTATTCGTTAACCACTCTATTAATAAACAAGTTTTTGCCTATTTCCTTCTTAAACCTAATACACGTTATCGGTTGTATTGTTTAGCCTCACTTGCTATATTCTAAGTATTGTATAGTGACCAGAGCGGAGTCTGGTTGACTTAGTTGATAACTACTTTATAGTTAGTATCATACTATTAGGGCGTCGTTACTTGCGGCGAATGTCGAGGGGATGGTGGTTCGAATCCTGCCACCGGCGAAAGTTGAACCAAGGGCATGGTTCATTAAATTCAGTGCTACAAAGTCCTCTGTAAGGGGCACCGTCCTAGCCTTCCTATGGGAGGAGTTGTTAAACCATACCATCATACTATTTTTGTTTGTTTGTATTAGGGTCACCCCTCTAACAAATGACTCGTTTGTGGTTAGTATTATTTTATATATTAATTTATCTTATCTATTATTCATTCATTTAATTGCTCATTTATTCATTCTATATAGTATTTCTTAGTTATCTATCAACTATTTCTATATATTTTATCATTTATTTTATACATTTTATTACGTATCTGTTTATGTTTTTATCTATTTTATATTGTAACATATTTTTATGTAATAATTTCAATTTTTCTTTTTCCACTGGGCACTTTTTGGTACATCTCAGAATTTTGTTTCGACTAACGCCACACATATTTACGTGTGCCTTGAAAAGAGAGAGAGAGAGAGAGAGAGAGAGAGAGAGAGAGAGAGAGAGAGAGAGAGAGAGAGAGAGAGAGAGAGAGAGAGAGAGAGAGAGAGAGAGAGAGAGAGAGAGAGAGAGAGAGAGAGGGAGAGAGAGAGAAATCGTCCAGACTACCTCAAATGCCCTCATGATGATCGTTGTATCACCTTCGAAGCGGCATTAGCCCACACGACGCAGCGTCGGCAACTATGGACCTTATGCTCAGGGGAAAATGGGGTCAACATTTGCTATGGTGTGCGGTTTCGAATCCGATAGTTTTGTTTAAACATACGACACTCCCTTCCTCATCGGTTACCACCCGTCTCGGCTCATTCACAAACCACATCGTATAGTCAGATATGTATGTATATATATATATATATATATATATATATATATATATATATATATATATATATCAGTAGTCCTTGATATATATATATATACATATATACATATATACATATATACATATATACATATATACATATATACATATATATATATATATATATATATATATCAGATCATTTTTTGGTGGAAGGTAAGTTGAGAGTGGAGGATAGATGGAGAAAGAGGAAAGGGACAAAAGGTAGGGAGGTGCTTAGAGTGAACTCTTTAAATGAAAAGAAAAATGAGAAGGAGTACAAGAAGAAGCTGAAGGAGGAGTGGGAGGGAGTGAAGGATAGAGTAGAGCTAGGTGTGGAGGAGGAATGGGGATGGTTCAAGGAGGGAGTCACAAAGTGTGCAAGGATGGTGTGTGGAACAAGAAGGACAGGAGGAAATAGAAGGAAGGGTAGTGAATGGTGGGATGAGGAAACAAAGAAGGTTGTAGAAGAGAAGAAGCGAGCTTTCACAGATTGGTTACAAAATAGGACGAGAGGTACAAAGAAAAGAAAAGAGAAGTAAAGCAAAAGGTAAAAGAGGCAAAGAGGAGATCAGATGTGAAGTGGGGTAAGAGTATGACAGAAAATTTTGAAAGTAATAAAAAGATGTTTTGGAAAGAAATTAAGAGAGGAAGAGGAGGCGAATCAAGTAGAGAAGAAAAAGTAAAAGGTGCAGATGGAGAGATGATAATGGAAGAGAAGGCAGTAAGGGGAAGATGGGCAGAATATTTTAGGGAGTTGCTAAATGTGAAGGTGGATAGGGAGGGAGTAGTTGCAGTGGAAAATGCTAAGAAAATGACCGTGATGAGTGAGGAAAATGGAGGTGAAATAAAGAAGGATGAAGTGAAGGCAGTTGTTAAGAGGATGAAAGCAGGTAAGGCACCTGGTCTGGATGGATGCCATGCAGAATGTCTAAAAAAAAAAGGAGGTACAGTGATGGTGGACTGGCTGGTGAGGTTATTTAATGTTTGGTGGAGAGAGGGTAGAGTGCCGGAGGACTGGAGGAGTGCCTGTATAGTTCCACTTTACAAGGGAAAAGGGGACAAGTGTGAATGTAGTAGTTTCAGAGGGATTAGCTTGTTAAGTGTAGTTCGGAAGGCTTATGGGAGGATCTTGATTGAGAGGATTAGGAGAGGAACAGAGGGAGTAATTGGTGAGGAACAGTGTGGATTTAGGACAGGTATAGGTAGTGTAGATCAGATCTTTGTGGTAAGACAAATATGTGAGAAAGCTATAGGAAAGGGGAAGGATGTTTTTTGGGCTTTTATGGATCTGGAAAAGGCTTACAATAGGGTAGACAGAAAGGCACTGTGGGAGGATATGCAGATATATGGGATAAGAGGAAAGCTTCTAGGAGCTGTCAAGAGTTTTTATGAGTGTAGTAGAGCTTGTGTCAGGATTAGAAATGGAGAGAGTGAATGGTTTGAGGTAAAGGTGGGACTTCGTCAAGGATGCGTTATGTCGCCCCGGCTGTTCAACTTATACATGGATGGGGTAGTGCGAGAGGTAAATGCAAGGGTAGTGGGTCAGGGGTTGGAGATGGTTAAAGAAAATGGAGAAAAGTGGGAGATAAGCCAGCTGTTGTTTGCGGACGACACTGCGCTTGTGGCAGGATCGGAGGAGGGATTGAGGAAGTTGGTGACAGAGTTTGGGAGAGTATGTGATAGAAGAAAGCTAAAGATAAGTGTGGATAAAAGTAAGGTGATGAGATGTACAAGGGGTGAAAGGGGCAGTAGACTGGAAGTGAGCATTAAGGGAGAGCGACTGGAGGAAGTGGATAGATTTAGATACTTGGGTGCAAATGTGGCAGGAAAAGGTGGAGTGAAGGTGGAGGTAGAATGTAGATTGAGAGAAGCGAGTAAATGCCTTGGTGGATTGAAGAGTGTAATGAGGAATAGACATTTGGGAATGGATGCTAAGAGGAGACTGTATGAAGGAGTGATTGTGCCAACAGCACTGTATGGGACAGAAACATGGAACATAAGAGAGGAAGAGAGAAGGAGTTTGAATGTGTTTGAGATGAGGTGTCTGAGAAGTATGATGGGGGTTACTAGGCTGGATAGAGTGAGAAATGAGGAGGTGAGGAGAAGAACGGAGGTGGAAAGGGAGTTGGGAGATAGGGTTGATGAGAGAGTATTGGGATGGTTTGGACACATGGAAAGAATGAGTGAAGAAAGACTAGTAAAAGAGGTATGGAAGGCAGATGTGGAGGGAGTGAACATGAGGGGACGTCCTAGGATGAGGTGGATGGATGGGGTGAAGGGGGCTTTGGGGAAGAGAGGAATGTCTGTTGAGGAAGGACGGAAGAGGACAGAAGACAGAGGTGAATGGAGAATGGTTGTATATGGATGATGTGATGCATGAGGTGGAATGGGCGTGGGATAGGGGGTGAGGTAGTATGTGTGAGCAAAATTTGACGCAGCCCGAAAGGATTTCTCCCCGTCTTCTCCTTTTATGCATGGGGGGACGGAGAGGGGGGGGGTCGCCGATTTAATGAAGCGGCCTTGCTGTGGATGTGCTGTGTCTTGTGACACTGCTTCTGACCCAGGGCAGTGGACAAAGTGCAGGGATGACCCGTCATCCAGGAGGTGCAAATATGAGAGGGAGGATGGAGGGGTGTGGAGTGTATTCAGGGATGGAATGGGTGGGAATGATTTTATGCCTTTTCATTTTTGGCTACCTCCCTTGTAAGGGGGAAAAAGCCTTGGTATATGTATGTATGTATGTATATATATATTATATATATAATATATATGTATGTATGCTAATAAGAAACAGTGGTAACTTGTGTTCAGTTGTGCAAGAAAGAAAACTAAATGAAGCAAAGCGCTTTCGTATAATATTTCTTTTCTATATACTTTACACTATGATGTAATACTGCATACGAAAGCTCATTGCTTCGCATAGTTCTCTTTCCGAGTGGTCTCTCTTGCATAAGTGTGTATGTTAAGTATATATTGGACAGCGCTAGATACATAATCTTATTTAGCTAAGGGAAACGCTTACCGTTTGGTTATAGATCAATACAAATGCTACCACTATCATGTCGTCCTTGATAATGGCCTTTGCCATCGATCCATCCGTCCATCAGTCCCTTTGGCGCCAACGAATCATTTATATTATTTCGGTGTACTTTCCTCCCACTTAAGCCCGTGCCATGATTCGTCATCAATAGTGAAGGAGGTAATGACAGTATTCTTAAAAAAAAATATTTCCTTATATAAATCTTATATAAATTCTTGGAAGGGAGAGATTTATATAAGGAAATATTTTTTCTAAGAATACCACCGTAAGATTCTTACGGTGGTATTTCCAAAACATTTTTATTACTTTCAAAAATTTCTGTCGTACTCTTACCCCATTTCACATCTGCTCACTTCTTTGCCTCCTTTATCGTATGCTTTACTTTTCTTTTCTTTACTTTATACCTTTCATAAGATTCCCTCGTCCTAATTTGTAACCAAACTATATAAAACCTGCTTCTTCTCTTCTACACACTTATTTGCTTCCTCAACCCACCACTCACTACCCTTCCTTCTATTTCCTCCTATCCTCCTTGTTCCACACACCATCTTTGTACACCTTATAACTCCCTCCTTGAACCATCACCATTCCTCCTCCACTCCTAGTTCTACTCTATCCTTCACTCCCTCCCACTCCTCTCTCAACCTCTTCTTATATGCTTTCTCCATTTCTTTCTCATTTTAGCAGTTCATTCTAAGCACCTCCATACCTTCTGTCATTTTCCTCTTTCTTTACTTATTATCCACTCTCAACTTTCCTTCCACCAAAAAATGATCTGATATTCCTCCATTCTCTCCTCGTCTGGGGTACTGGCTGCATGTTACTATGGGGTTAAAAGCTGCTCAATAGCATGCAACCGATACTTCAGGGTCTATATGGGGCGCCCGTACGGACCAGAGTCAAATATAATTTTGTCTGTGATGGAGGAAATCTCTATCCATAGAGAGATGATGATACTTTATTATATTGCACCTATTCCTCTGTTGTTACTGTCCTGTACTACTTCTCTGAATATTAATTTTCTCATTTTGCCAAACCCTATGGTGGGGGAAAAGAATACTGCCAACAAGTATTTCCAATTGAGTCGTAAAGAGCGACAAAAAACGGGACGGGGATAGGACTAAGCATCCTACTCCCCGTAATTCCAAAGGGGACATTCCTTAAATCAAAAAAGAAGAAAAAGAAAAAGAAATAAATATATATATATATATATAATAGAAATAATAACAATAATAACAATGATAATAATGATGATAATGATAATAATAACAATAATGATAATAATAGTAACAATAATAATGAAAATTATAATAATAGTAATAATAATAATAATAATGATAATAATAATAATAATAATAATAATAATAATAATAATAATAATAATAATAATAATAATAATAATAATAATAATAATAATAAAAATAATAATAATAACAAAAAATAATAATAGTATTTATGATAATAATAATAATAATAATAATAATAATAATAATAATAATAATAATAATAATAATAATAATAATAATAATAATAATAATAATAATAATAATAATAATAATAATAATAATAATAGTAATAATAATAATAATAATGATAATAGCAATGATGAATACAACAATAGTAATTTAAATTCTATTTTTTCAGAACACTAATGTTTTGGATTTGTACCAAAGCGCAGTGACGTAAATAGAATTTCAGGATCATGGGCTTAGTTGAAAAAAGAATATGTAGCGTGTAAATTAATAAATAGACAATTAAATGAATAAATGAATAAACGAATAGATAAATAAATAGATGAATGAATGAAAAACTAAATGGCACTCAATAGGGTCAAATGCTTCAGTCTTCTGTATAGAATGGACAATGAATTGGCGCTGCCCAAAGGGATTTCTCCCCTTGTCTTCTGCGTATTACTCGTAAGTGGACAAGGTGTGTGGGCGATTTGAAGAGGAGGAAGTGTAGCTGTTGTTGTTATTGATTGATTGATTGATTGATGATGATGATGATGATGATGATGATGATGATGATGATGATGATGATGATGATGATGATGATGATGATGATGATGATGATGATGATGATGATGATGATGATGATGATGATGATGATGATGATGATGATGATGATGATGACAACGACAAGGATGACGACGACGACGACGATGACGACGACGACGATGATGAGGTACGACGACGACGACAACGATGACGACAACGACGACGACAACGACGACGACGACAATGGCTCTAAATTTGGGGATGCTATTTTATGATTGCATCGTCTCACTCTTTGTGTCACGTAATCTTATGTGATGGTGAATTATCCTACACTAAAGAATTCACCAAAACTTCCTTATGCTATCCCTAAACACACTATCCCAGTCTCTTCGTTGCGGTCGTATAGGATTTCCGCGAGCTGAGTGCCACTCAGAATGGCCACAGTGAATATAGGCTGCGAGTCCTGTGGCCCCAGGATACCAAAGGCCCACCATAGCACTATGTGGTGCTTAGCTCCTGATATGTCCTACAGAGGTACTCAAATGTTTCACCCTTTCGCAAGGAAGATGCAGACAAGGTCATCATATTAAAACAGCAGGGCAGAACTCGCAGTAATGAATTCAAATTGGACACATTTAGATTTAAAAAGGAAACAGACAAGAACTGATTTACCAATAGAGTGATTAACGAACGGAATAGACTTAGTAACCGTGTAGTGAGCGTTGAAACTATTGGTTGTTTTAAGTAAAGATTAGATAACTTTATGGGTAGTTGTGATAGGTGGTAGTGGACATAGAACTGTCTAATGTAGGCCTAACGGTTTCTTGCAATCTCCCCCATTCTTATGTGGCACTGGGCTCCTGACTTGCCCTTCGGTCATTGGAACCTCACAGCTAATCCCTGGAAGGACTGAGGCTACTGCCTTGTGCTGCTGCATCTGTGTCATCCTTCCTGGAATCCTGTTGAGATGTGTCTGGCCCTCTTCCAGACGGCTCTCAGGCTCTGGATGAGGCTCAGTGTGTGTTGGCACGGTGTATATAAATATATTTATTAACTTGCATTGTGATGTTGTATGTTTGTCGTGTATAGTGCAATGATTGTGTTATTGTAAGATTTAGCAGATGCGGTGCGCGCCATGGTTTGGCGCCAAAAATGTGAGCGTGGCGTCAGTATTCAAGCAGCCTTGACTACTGCCGCACGCATTTTTTTTGTGCTAGTGTTCTTTTGTGTAACTAAATATACTTGTGCCTTGACTTTCGTTGTGTCTTAATTTTGCCACCCAGAACAAGTGCCCACGGCCTTATCCACTTTAACCTATACGTCGGGTTACGCAACGATACAATCATATTCTGAACTGTAACACCATGCTCAACAAAATAACTCATTCCTGTAACAAACAAACACAAACACACCCATCTTGCATAATATATTTCTGGAAACGTAGCACTTTTACACAACTGAACATAAAATAAGTACGCATTAATAAACTACAGTGGTCATTTTTTATATCATTGTTGGCCCTTTAATTAATTTTCTTTCTATTTTTGATGTATTATAAAAGAAAATGTTTATTTTCGTTGTCATTTGAAAATAAAAACAATCTAAATTCTTTCCTAAAACCTAGTCATATTATTCACTCCAGAGCCGCCCCGTAGCAAAATACCACCCCAGGGCAAAGTTTTCAGTGACGTCCCCCATCACCACTATCCCTTACAGCAGGGCTGCCGTTTCGTAGAATTTTGTACCAAAACGTAGAAAAATAGCGGTATGTGGCAACTGCGCGAGGAATTTTTTTCTACATATGAACGGGCTGTTCAAAACATTTAATATCTCAAGCTGTTATTTAAAAATCATATAACTAGTTATCAAAAAACAAATGATACATCTAAATATATGACTTTTATTGGTAATTATGTTACTTATAAGATATTGTACCCCAAAAGATGCGTTTTTACGGTGTAGAAAAAAATTCTACGCTAAAGTTTCAGCTTTGTGCGATAATAATACAAAAAATATATATGTAGTAGTATTTGGTTCGGAACAACGGCATGACAAATGAAAATCAACACAAACTATCTAATCTCTTTCTTTTGGTAAATAGCCACAAGGTGCGACACTAGAAGTGTCACATGAGAAACATAGGTGAAGCTCGGACTAAGGCCACTGCTTAGTGGAGCTTATAGTTGTAGCTGGACGGGGAGCCTAACGTCAGCGAGGCGGGCGGTAGCAGATGATGACGGCGAGGCTCGATGGGACGGCTAGAAGGCTGGACGAAGAGATGTTGTTGTGTGTGCTGGTAGTCACAGTTCTGGTCATCTTACTTACTTACAGACAGGATAGGTAAGAGGGAGGAGAGGGGGGAGGGTGTGTATGTGTAAAAGAGTAAAGGAGGAAATGGAAGGAAGTTAGTTATAATAGGTGTGGGGCAGACCCACTTGCTGCTTTAGTCATACATAATCATATATATATATATATATATATATATATATATATATATATATATATATATATATATATATATATATATATATATATTTTGTTTGCTGTGAAGCTATGCCAAGTTGTTCTTAAAGTTGGTTGGGGGCTGGTCCATCTTCCGCAGGATTGGATCGTCTGTTCTTCTTCTTGAGTTGTCTTTTTGATTGTTATTGGCTGTTAATTGTTAGTTTTGACGTTAATGTAGATTTTTTGTTTTTCCTAAAAATGTATACGACTATTTTTTACCTAATATAGGTTTTGAAAACAATTATAAGGGGGTATATATATATATGTATATTTTATATTATTATTTGTTTTTTTTTTGTTTTTATTAGCGTTATTATGGTGGGGGTGTCTTAATTTCTACATGTATGCATTTTTTTTTTATTCTTCAATGAGTATGATTTTTTTTTATCCCATTGGGATGACGGCTAGTGATTTTTATGGTCTATTTTGCATTACAATGTTGGGGGAAGGTAGTGACTTCTATTACCATACTCATTGATTGTATGATATCACGTGCGATTTATTTCGCACGTGTTATCATTTTTAATAACAATAGTAATATTGTTAGTATAATAGTAGTTATATTGTTAGTTGGGTTAGTATGGTTAGTAGAACAATGAAGGATAGTGATGT
This sequence comes from Oratosquilla oratoria, assembly GCF_046742065.1. NCBI lineage: Eukaryota > Metazoa > Arthropoda > Malacostraca > Stomatopoda > Squillidae > Oratosquilla > Oratosquilla oratoria. Next base: position 19,546,742 of record NC_134816.1, on the reverse strand, counting down.
ATTTTTATGTTTATTTGTGTTTAAAGTATGTATTTAGGTTCGGGTGGAGGGCCGTTTATGATAGGGGACACTCTAGGCCACCAGTTGTGATCGTGTCCGTACTATTTCTGGGTTTGTTATTGTAAGTCTGTTCCATGTTCTGTAAGCTAGTCTATGAAGTCTTGTGTTAAGTGGTTCGAGTTTATGTTGTATGTGTAGTTCTTCTACTGTGTTAAGGTATGGGGGTATGGAGTGTGTGGCGAATCGTAGTGCTTTGTTTTGTATTGATTGTAGTTTTTGGAGTTGACTTGGTTTTAATGTGATTGTTGTTATTGGTATGTATTCTAGTTGAGGTCGTACAAGTACTTTGTATAGTCTAATAGTAGTTTGGTGTCAAGGTTTCTGAATCGTTTTAGTGTCTGTAATGTTTTTTCTGCTTGTATTTTTCTGTTGTTTGTATGTGTTTGTAGACCTCTGTTTCCAAGTGTTAATCCTATTATTTTTATGTTTCTTTGTTTGCGTATACGTGTGTCTCATGTCCATATTTCTGCTGGTTTCTGTGTTGATATGTTTAGTAGTTGGAATTTTGTTGTGTTTGTTTGTATTTTCCATTGTTGTTCATATGTGTTTATGGTTTCTATTGTTCTGCTTGTTTTTAGTGCTAACATGTTTTTGCCTTTTTTACTTGGGTATGTGATTATTTGTGTCAGGTCATCTGCAAATTGTACGTGTGTGACTCCGTGTGTCGGGTTGGGGGTGTCGTGTGTGTAGAGGTTGAATAGTGTTGGTGAAAGGATACTTCCTTGGGGGACTCCACTGTATATGTTGAAGGGTTTTCCTGTATACTGGTGTATTCGTATTTGTGCTTGTCTGTTGTCGAGGTAATTGCAGAGTGTCCTTGTTAGTATGTCTGGGAGGTGTGTTTGGTGTATTTTGTATTTAAGTCCTGTGTGCCATATTTTGTCAAATGCTTTTGTTATGTCTCGTGATACTATGTTACATCCGTGGTTGTGTCGTTGACTTATGGCTATTGTTTCGTATAGTGTGGCTATGGCTGTGTGTGTCCCTCTTCCTCTTGTGAATCCATGTTGGTTTTCGTTTGTTAGGTTGTTATTGTGTAAGTGTTTGAGTAGTCTTTGTAGTAGGAGTTTTTCAAGTATTTTTCCTGGGACTTCGAGTAGTGATATAGGTCTGTAATTGTTTATGTCTGTGATGTTTTTTCCGTGTTTGAGTATGAATGTTAGTGTAGCTGTTTTGAATATGTCGGGGAAGTATCCCATGCTGAATGTTTCATTAAAGATTTCTGTGAGTAATTGTAGTGTTGAGTCCGGGATGTTAGTTAGTGTTATTTTGTTTACTTTTGTTTGTCCAGGTGTCTTGTTTTTGAAGTTCTTTATTATCTGTTTGACGTTATCTAGTGTAAAGGATTTTGTGAGTGTGTTGTCTGGGTCGAGTCGTCTCATGTCAGCTAAATTGAGAGGGGTAATGTCATCTTGTATTTCTTGTATTTGTGTTGTGATTGTTCTTTCGTGTTCCATGTCAAATGTTGCGTTTTCTGCTGGTGTGATTCTGAATATCTTTCTCCAGTGTTGTCTGAATATGTGTTCTTTCTCTTTGTCCTTGTGTATCTTGTGGTTATTGTGTATGATGTAAGGGGTGGTGGTAGTAGGTGTTCCTGTTAGTCGTTTAATTTGTGTCCAGAAGTATTGGGTGTTATTGTATTGTAGGTTTATCTTTCGTATTTCATTGTTCCAGTGTTCGTCGTATATTTGTTTGTTTTCTTCTAGTAGTTGATTTTGGATGTCGCGTAGTGTTTGTTTTGCTTGTGGTGACCATGTGCCGGTAATGTGTGCTTGTGTTTGTAGCTGCTGATATTGCCATTGTAGTAGTTTTAATGTATCTGATTGTCTTGGGTGTGGTAGAATTTTATGTTTTGTTTTGGGAATGTGTTTGTCCATTGCTTGTTGTATCATAGTGTACCATGTGTTGAGTTTGTCGTCAATGTATTGTTTATTTCGTGTTGTTCTCTGTCTCTGTCTGTCGTATTTTGTTCTTTCTATGTCTAGTGTGTTCTTGAATCCTATCCAGTCTGCTTTGTGGAATGTGTATTTCTCTGGTGTAGGTATTATTATGGGTTTTGTTGCCAGTGTTAGATGTATTGGGATGTGGTCTGATGTAGTTAGTTGTCCTGGTGTGATTCTGTAGTAGTGATGATCATCTCGGCGAAACGCCGACCTTTTAAAGGAGGCTGGCGGGAACGTGAGGAGCTTTGCAAGTTCCTGATTGGCTGACCGCTGGCTGGTCGGGACGTCCTTGCGACTTACGCTTGCCAACTATGTGTGTGACGGGTCGTGGGATGCGTCACGTCACTACATATATATATATATATATATAATTTACTGAATATGTCAGGGCATGAGGGTCTTATATACATTTAAGAATATTGAAGAAAAAAAAATAGAACCAACATTTTGTCAAAGTTTGACAAGTATATCTTGCTATGAAAGTCTGCACACGCCCGAGGAAAATGTATGCCTCGGTATGGCAACACTCTCCTATTCTACACGGTAGTGTAGAAAACGCGGCAACCCTGCCTTACAGCCTGTTTTAGTTGTTGGCTTGCGAAATAATTAAACGGATTTTAAAATTTGCATTTAATATCCCTATTGCAGGAAAGGATAAGGGATAAAAATCATATTCTGTTGATTCGAACGCAAAATTCGTATATTACAGTAAAATATTCAGGGCTCCATTGACCTATTTTCTATTTTAGGATATTTATTTTGTCAGCCTTGTGGTCCGCATGTCCAGACTAGAATTGCCGCCCCCGGGCATAGACCCCCCCCCCCCCCCATGTGAAGGCCCCGATTCAGTCTTTGCTAAATTAATACATTTTCTTTGAACAAAGTTAAAATCTATAGCATGAAGTAAGGTTTACATTGTCTACCTGCAAAAATATTGGAAAACATTTTATATACATTTGAAAAATTTAACTGTCTGTAGTCACTAAGGTCTTTCTCATCACATTTCATGTGAAATAAAATCACAGTAACATTGCACTGATATAAACAATCTTATTATCCTACATCTTTCAGAAGAGCTATCAGTATGCTATTACCATCTAGGTGTTTTCCTTGTTTCATACTTTTTAAAACGAATGCTACTTCTGCATTTGTAACTTCTGCTACGATACTGGCATCTGCAGATAAATTTAACGACTGGGCTGGTATTTGAGAAGTAAAGCTACTGGTAATATGTCTACTTTTTATTATTCTGTCTTGCTGCTTTGCGTTTGACCCAGGGCAGTTGGCGGATATAGGAATGACCCATCATCCATGTGGAGCTGAGATGGGAGAGGTGGAGGTGGTGGTGGAAGGGAGTGAAATGGGTGGGAATAGATACCTCCGACTTAGCTATCTCCCTTATAAGACGAAAAAAGCTCTTGGTACATAGATAGATAGTGGTAGTCTTTGCATTTAATAATACTCCTGTTTCTTTCTTTCAGACAACCATGAATCTAAGAAACACCCAACAGCTGGACTTCACTGGAGGACCTAAAATTTAAGGCTCAATTGTGATACCCAATTTGCTGTTACTAAGGTTAATCATTTATTATACAGGCAACTCTGCTGTGTGGTTTCCAACCATAAAAAAGGCAGAGATCCTGCAGACAACACAAATACAACTAAATGATAGCCTCATCATCACATTACTCATATATTTTCACCACTTCTACTCACACCATGCTACACATCCATACCAAAATAGTTGGAGAAACCTACAACTTAATAAGATCAATGAAAGTGGCCTTTGACTACATGGATGAGGAAATGGTGAAGAAAATACTAGTTACACTGATAAGACCAAAATTAGAGTATGCAGCGTCACTATGGACACCCAGTAAAAAAAAATAAAAATAAAAAAAAAATAAAAAAAAAATAAAGAAACTAGAAAGAATTCAAAGAGCACTAACAAAGACTGCACCAACACTTAGCATGTTGACATATGAACAAAGATTGGACAAACTAAACTTATTAACTCTGGAGCAAAGAAGAGAAAGAGGCAATTTGATAACCATCTGTAGAATTATGAAAGGGATGGAAATCCTTGATAGGGATGATCTACTTAAATGGGTCAGAAGAAATACATACATACATACATATACCAAGGCCTTCTCCCCCTTTCAAGGGAGGTAGCCAAAAAGGGAAAGGCATAAAAACACTCCCACCCATTTCATCCCTAAATACACTCTGTATGAAGACTGTATGAAGGAGCGATTGTGCCAACAGCACTGTATGGGGCAGAAACGTGGAACATATGAGAAGAAGAGAGAAGGAGTTTGAATGTGTTTGAGATGAGGTGTCTGAGAAGTATGGTGGGGGTTACTAGGCTGGATAGAGTGAGAAATGAGGAGGTGAGGAGCAGAAGAAATACAAGGGGACAAAAGAAGAAACTTAAGAAGGACAGTTACAGAAAAGATCTGAAAAAGAACAGCTTTCCACACAGAGTGTACATGGAATAAATTGAAAGAGAAAACAGCGAGTGCTAAAACTATACATGACTTTAAGAAAGAACTGGATGCGGAAAGATACAATTGCGGGTCTTTACAAGCATGGCTCTTCTGCAAAATACAACTAGGTAAACTAGATAAATACATACACAGTATGACCACATAAGCACTCCAAAACAGACCCCTAAACTCAGTGTTCCATCCAACTCCTGCAGACCTCAGCCCATCCAAGATGCTCCTCCCACAATAAACCCCACTGTGTTTAGGTCGCTGCCCAGAATCCATATTGCCCCAGGTGCAATCACCTCAAGACAGAAAACATCCGATACTACTACCCTCATACAACCCAAACATTTCTTTTGCTTGGGTGACTTTTGGGCCAATCTGGTGGTTGCTGCTGATTTCCTAGGTGCTGTGGGTCCCCTGTACGAGATATGATGCAATGAACAGATTCATTCATTTGTCAAAGAATTCATCTGTTGATTCCCTGATTTAGTTTAATATTTCTATCTTTCCAAATAGTTTCTTACATATGATTCAGGTTTCTCTTCCTGTTCTCAGATTTCATCATGTAAAATATCACTTCAAATTCTGCGACAGCTATACAACAATAATTAGTGTGTTAATCTTATGTATATTGTATGCATGTGATCAGTATCAATGAGACAAAAACACTAAATTTTGTGTGAAATTAACAATTGTTTCAACTGCTTTGAGGCCAGCTTTCCTAAAATTGAGCTCACAACTATTTATATATGCGATAACAATGGGACAAAGGAGACCTAATTTTGTGTGGATTTACTAAATTCATATCTACATCAAGGCCAACTCTATCCTAAAATTCTCATAAGTATACGAGAAATTATCATGCAACTAAAATGAAGATTCACTCCCAACAGTGAAAAGAATGCTTATTATGCCAAAAGATGATACGAAGGAGTCATATAACAGATTAAGAAACATATTTTGTCTTCAAGGTTAATAAAACAGGTTTGTCTTTTGTATTTTTATTTTTTTACTAAAAAGATACTTGAATATAATAACTAACCATTTGATTTCCATGTTTAAAAAAAATATAAATATCACAACACATCGGTGAATTCTTGTATACACACAATCACATCACAATGCTTATATCTAATTTTTACAAAATAATCTTTTATCTTAATTAAGACCGATATTTCTTAAAGAGGAAATGTTTGTGGTCCTTGTTGACAGCATTCTTTTTCCGCAGCTCAGCATACACAGAATCATCACCACCAGACATTGAACCCATAGAGCCAACTCTTCGCTGGAAATTCCCCCCAGCACCTGAGCGGCCGTCAATTGTATTCTCTTCATACATATCTGCCTCTGAGGCTGCTAAGATGGTCTCCAATAGCTTCATTTTCTCTTCACGTACACCATACTTGAGGTCTTCCTCATTCATGCCAATCAGCTGAGCAGGAGTGATGACCTGATATGCATAACCTTGGTTAATAAGAAAACTTTGTCTCTTCCTTGAATAACCCATTTCCCTGGTATCTTGGGAAAGAAGTGCATAGAAAAATGCATTGAAAGTCTCTGCCACGGCACCCTTTTTAGCACGGAGAATACGACCTAAACGTTGTGCTTCCTGTCTACGAGATCCACCTTGAGATGATATTTCAATCAGGACATTGGCTTCAGGAATATCAAAGGAAGTGTCAGCTACTCTGCTGAAGAAGATGGTGTTAACTTTAGGATTGAGTTTGAAATTCTGAATGATCATCATACGTTCCTTCTGGCTTGTTTTACCACAGATAAAGGGCTTGTTCATGGCCATGGCATAGTGACGTAGTGCAAACACTTCATCAATGAAGACAATGATCTTATCGTTGCGGTTCTCGTGGTACCTGATAAGAAACTGACAGGTTCTAAATTTATTTGGATTCATGGCACAAAGCAACTTGATCTTCTGATCTGATACTTTAGCAGTCAGATATTCCCTATAAAACTCTGGAGTCATTGGACACCACACCTCAGCACATTGTACCTTGGCAATGTATCCTTCTTTCTGTAATTCTAACCAATTAGCTTCATATAACTTAGGCCCAATCAAGAAATTCAGATCTGCAATTTTATCATCTTCTCTCACAAGTGTTGCTGTAAGTCCAAGCTTGCAGTGAGCCTGTACAATGGTCAACACACGACGAAACATTTTGGCCGGAATGGTGTGAACCTCGTCTAAAACCATGATGCCCCATTCCTGTTCTTTTAGCCAATTCATAGTTTGTTCTGCCTCGTATGCTCTCTTCTGATTATGTGATATCATAGCATAGGTGGTGATAAGAATTCCAGCATTGAAAGGTTTGTCTTTAGCATCAGACGTGAATCGGCAAATCATGTCATCTGTGGCAGTGGACCACATTTTGAACTGCTGTTTCCACTGTTCAACAGATACACCAGAGTTACACAGGACAAGGGTCTTCTTATTGACAGTACAACATGCTGTCACACCAACCAAACTTTTACCTGCACCACATGGAAGGACAATAATTCCAGATCGGGCTCTACCATTTCCAAACATCTTACGCAAACTTTTCTCCTGATAGGGTCTAAGTACAGCAGAAGGCTTTAGATCAATCTTAATATCATCATTAACAGTGTCATTCTTGAAGTCATACTCTGCAAGAAGTGGATAATCCAGGCCAATACAAGACTTCTGAAGCAATTCAATTCTGTCCTGATTTACTTCAAAGGATAAAGTTTTCAAATTTTCATCCTCTTCCTCTTCATCTCCCTTGTCAAATTTCTCATAAAAGTTGGCTATATCATCTGGAACTGCTGTCTGTCCATTAGTATTCTCTCCCTGCTCAGTGGTTTCTTTTTTCTCCTCTGTAGTAGTTGTTTCCCCACCTGCTAGCTGTGCTTGATGGCTTGTAAATGTGATAGACTTGGCCTTCTGTTTATCAGAGGCAACAATCCCTTCATCTGGCCGAAGCATACATTCCTGAATAGCTGGATGTTTGATCAATTTTTGGATAACTTCTGGAAAATCACTTTCCACATAATACTTGTTTCTCTTAAGCACCAGTTTAACCTTACCATATGACAATGTGCACGCTTTGATGAAGTCACAGATGCCCTCTGGGACAGTAGTCTTGCTAAGCCTTTTAAGGTATTCTATTATATCATGTGTCTGAAGACCTACACTTACAGCTGCATATAAGGAATATGCAGTGAGTTTGTATTCATGGATGTTTTCTGGGCGACAAACAGGCTCAGAAATGGTAATAAGGAAGTCTTTGGCATGGCGATACACTGGCGAGAAAGATTCAAGGAAGATATGACCATTAGGAGCCACCCAGAGGGGTCGTGATTCATGATCAGTTCGAAGAACAACAATGGAGCGGAAGTCAAGACCTCCATATTGATCCTTTTGAATGTCCTTCTCTGCACGGTCCTGTAAAAAATAATGTCTAATTACCAAGCTGACATCAATCGTTGGGGCTACACCTTTTCATCACACTACGGATAATACACCCAACAAAACTTGGCTAAAAAGAGATAAAATGTCAAAAAGGAAATACAAAAGCAACTCATACATACATATACAAGGGAGGTAGCCAAAAAGGAAAAGGCATAAAACCATTCCCACCCATTCCATCCCTGAATACACTCCACACCCCTCCACCCTCCCTCTTATCTTAGCACCTCCTGGATGACGGGTCATCCCTGCACCTTGTCCACTGCCCTGGGTCAGAAGCAGTGTCGCAAGACACAGCACATCCACAGCAAGGCAGCTTCATTAAATCGGCGACCCCCCCCCCCCTCTCCGTCCCCCCATGCATAAAAGGAGAGGACGGGGAGAAATCCCTTCGGGCTGCGTCAAATTTTGCTCACACATACTACCTCACCCCCCCGCCCATTCCACCTCATGCATCACAACATCATCCATATACAACCATTCTCCATTCATCCCTGTCTTCTGTCCTCTCCCATCCTTCCTCAACAGACATTCCCCTCTTCCCCAAAGCTCCCTTCACCCCATCCATCCACCTCATCCTAGGACGTCCCCTCATGTTCACTTCTTCCACTTCTACCTTCCACACCTCTTTTACTAATCTTTCTTCACTCATTCTTTCCATGTGTCCAAACCATCTCAATATTCTTTCATCAATCCTACCTCCCAACTCCCTTTCCAACCCTACTCTCCTCCTCACCTTCTCGTTTCTCACTCTATCTAGCCTAGTAACCCTTATCATACTTCTCAGGCACCTCATCTCAAACACATTCAAACTCCTTCTCTCTTCCTCTCTTACGTTCCATGTTTCTGTCCCATACAGTGCTGTTGGCACAATCACTCCTTCATACAGTCTCCTCTTAGCATCCATTCCCAAATGTCTATTCCTCATTACACTCTTCAATCCACCAAGGCATTTACTCGCTTCTCTCAATCTACATTCTACCTCCACCTTCACTCCACCTTTTCCTGCCACATTTGCACCCAAGTATCTAAAACTACCCACTTCCTCCAGTCACTCTCCCTTAATGCTCACTTCCAGTCTACTGCCACTTTCACCCCTTGTACATCTCATCACCTTACTTTTACCCACATTTATCTTTAGCTTTCTTCTATCACATACTCTCCCAAATTCTGTCACCAACTTCCTCAATCCCTCCTCCAATCCTGCCACAAGCGCTGTGTCGTCCACAAACAACAGCTGGCTCATCTCCCAATTTTCTCAATTTTCTTTAACCATCTCCAATCCCTGACCCACTACCCTTGCATTTACCTCTCGCACTACCCCATCCATGTATAAGTTGAACAGCCAGGGCGACATAACGCATCCTTGATGAAGTCCCACCTTTACCTCGAACCACTCACTCTCTCCATTTCTAATCCTGACACAAGCTCTACTACACTCATAAAAACTCTTGACAGCTCCCAAAAGCTTTCCTCCTATCCCATATATCTGCTTAACCTCCTACAGTGCCTTTCTGTCTACCCTATTGTAAGCCTTTTCCAGATCCATAAAAGCCCAAAAAACATCCTTCCCCTTTCCTGTAGCTTTCTCACATGTTTGTCTTACCACAAGGATCTGATCTACACAACCTATACCTGTCCTAAATCCACACTGTTCCTCACCAATTACTCCCTCTGTTCCTCTCCTAATCCTCTCAATCAAGATCCTCCCATAAGCCTTCCCAACTACACTTAACAAGCTAATCCCTCTGAAACTACTACATTCACACTTGTCCCCTTTTCCCTTGTAAAGTGGAACTATACAGGCACTCCTCCAGTCCTCCGGCACTCTACCCTCTCTCCAGCAAACATTAAATAACCTCACCAGCCAGTCCACCATCACTGTACCTCCTTTTCTTAGACATTCTGCATGGCATCCATCCAGACCAGGTGCCTTACCTGCTTTCATCATCTTAACAACTGCCTTCACTTCATCCTTCCTTATTTCTCCTCCATTTTCCTCACTCATCATGGTCATTTTCTTAGCATTTCCCACTGCAACTATCTTTCCCTCCCTATCCTCCTTCACATTTAGCAACTCCCTAAAATATTCTGCCCATCTTCCTCTTGTCAACTCACTAACCTAAATTCTAACAAACAACCACCTTAACTCAACTGCCACAATCCTTTTTCTCAACATGCAATGTTACGTTTTTTCTGCACCGAGGGGTAATTTTCCGGCGATCACCCCTCTTCTTCTAATTTTAGCCGGAGATGTAGAGAGCAATCCTGGGCCCAACACAAAATACACATGCCCAACATGCTCTAAACCCATTACCTCGAGCACAGACAAAAGGCTCAGTTCAGTGCAATATGTGCAAAAACTGGGCCCACCTCACTTGTACAACACTTGCTGACACAAACCAATACACAAAGACTTGGACATGTTTTACCTGCCCTCCAGTAACCCCACTCCCACCTCCCCAACCACAGCCAGCACCCTTACTTACTCCCAATTTCCCTTTGCCCTTATCCCCAATCAGTACTCCCCTTCCTTTGTCCCCAATCCTCCTTTCCCCCCCTCTAACCCAGATCCTATACCTTCCCCAGTCTAGGGAACGACAACAACAACAACAACCCCAAACGGCAACATACAACACATACAGAACACACATCAACATATTACAACACAACATTGACGGTATTAACAGGAAAAAACATAACTCGAACACTTTCTTAAACAACACAACATACACATTGCGATTATACAAGAAACAAAACTAAGACACTCACACAAAACACCATCATTTCATAATTACACCACCATCAGACAAGACCAGACCGACGGCAATGGCGGTGGACTCATCACCCTGATCCACCACTCCATCTGTTTTGTGGACACAAGTGCCACAACCAAAATTCTCCTCCCTACCACAGATAACACTACAGAAATCCAATCCATTCGAATCCGCACAGGCAACAAATCAACACTGACAATAGTTAACATGTACATTCACCCCCCATCATCCCCCACAGTTCCAAACACCTTCAGGCCTCAATTTAGCCAACTAGCCTCAATCCCCAACCTGATCATGGGTGGTGACTTCAACGCCAAGTCGTCTGCCTGGTATGTCGACAACCCTGACATAGACAGAGGGCTTGATATACAGACTCAGTTTGACTCATTGACTATCATGAACAACACACATAATCATACACATATCCCACACCAAGCCCTATACACTCCCTCCTCTCCTGATATCACCTTCTGCTCCCCCTGCCTAACCCCAACAACATCATGGAGAGTGGTCGGAACCCTTAGTTCTGACCACCTTCCAATCATCATCATCATCACCAAAACAAGATGCACCCCAGTTGGCCACAGACACACATACACCAAATACAAGAGAGCTAACTGGGAAGCTTTTACTGAAGAGACAGAACAACATTTTGAAACACTTAACAGTACACCAATCACAAACATAAACAATGCTGCGCACACTTTTAATACAATCATACAAAACGCAGACAAGAGATACATCCCTAGAGGCAACAGAAAATCACACAACCCCAACTTCACACCAGAAATCCAAGGCCTCATCAGACAACGAGACACACTTAACACAATACCCCCACACCTATCCCTCAAAACATAGCAGACCAAATACAAACACTAAACACTGTGATTGCCAATAAAATACACGAACAAAAAACACAAAATTGGCAAAACTTTATCAATACACTTGATCACAAAACAAACACCAGCAAATTGTACAAAACACTCAACAGCATTACACTATCCAACAGTAACACAACATGCTCTCACGCAGCAATAATCACAACAACAGACAATCTACCCTCAAACAGACAACAAGCAAATACACTCATAAATCATTTTGCACGGACAAGCCATCTCACTTCTCACCCTGATGACCGACGCACTATTCGACGTAAGAAAGACTTTTCCACAGACTCAGACTATACACCCTTCATAGACAGTCAGACAAAACACATAATACATAATCTCAAGCACTCATCTGCCTGTGGCCCTGATAACATAAGTAACATCCACCTAAAACACATTGGACCACAAGGTATACACCACTGATCTAGATATAACTGGATCACGGATCGCTGTCGAGATTATGAGGTCGGCGGCAGCCATGATGTTAGTACCAAAAAAAAGTCGCGCCACGCGATCACTGATCTGATACAGTTACAGTTCTCGGCAGCTTTCGCTCCCATATACATATTCAACGATCATTTTACAATGCCAACTTGTGCTGCATTCAACTGCACCAACCGGAGAAAAGGTGGATGTGAGCAGTCCTTCCACTCGTAAGTAAATTAAGGTTTTATTACCCAAAATATCCCGATACCCATCAAGAAATGATGCGGCCATCAGGAATAAAATGTTGCCCACCAACTGTTTTGTTAGGTGTTGTCATGTTAATGCTTTGTATTTATTATCGTAAGAAATAGAGATCTAGCATCAACCCATTTGTCACGAATGTAATCGTGGCAATAGCAGGATAGATATTTATCATTTAAAAATATCTTATAAGGCTCAAACGCTGTCCAGAGCTGTGTAGCTGTATAGAACCAATTGTTCTTCCTGATTACATGTGTAGGCTTTTTCTATATTGTGAAGTGTGAGGAATTCACATTAGATGGGCTGAATTACTATTCGGGGCCCGTTCAAAAATTATGTAACGTTTTTTCTGGTGAAATTCGACACCCCCCACCTCATGTAACATTGCGTAACACTGGGTGTTACATCTCCCTGTATTACATAACACTGACTACAACTAATTACAACTCGGCACCCCCATCAAGTGTAGGCCAGATCCGCCAAACACCCCTCCCCCTTGACTTCTCACCAAAACATACTCATTTTTATTTGTCCTGTGTGAAATTGTTTACGATTGCATCAAAGAATGAAACATGGTATGATGTTTTTGGATTTTTTTGCTCGATATTTATTGCTCGATCTGTTAAGGATATGCTATTTCAGTGCATAATTTATGACATAAATTAATAAATGAATATAAATAACCATTATTAGCGTTGCGTAGCACTGTTGAAAACACCCCCACATCCTCGTAACGCATCGCATCTACCATGCACCCCCCCCCCCCAGCGTTACATACTCTTTGAATGGCCCCTTACATGTTCACCACTTTAATGCGATATTTTACTATTTGAAACGATTTAGATCATAGATATGGCAATTTCTCTATCTTTCCACATGATCGACACAACCCCGGATTCTAACCTCATCGTCAATTTGATCAAGTGTATCGTCACGTGCTTCTGCAAAATCAGGCTCCATCATATCTCCAAATTGTATTCTCAAAAAGTAACCGGTGTCAAAGTGAGGAAGGAGTTATCAATTTTTTTTTTTATTCAAGCACCAATAACGATAAGCAGTACAGTAATCAAATGTTATAGGGATATTTATTCCGTTAAATGCTAGTATAGATCTATTATCCCTATAATATTTTGACTATATATCATTATCCCATTTGTTGTCTGTGTAACATTCCCTTGAAGTTATAATATATACTGGAATTATAATTTGTCAATGCCAACTCATCCATATACTGTACATGCACAAGTTTATGTATATAAATGGTTATTTCTGCCAGAGGTAATAAATATCAATATATTGTTTTATTGTGATGATGCTATTTTGATATACACCTTGTATATGTATGTACGTACGTATGTATGTATGTATGTACATGGAGGGCCCAGCAGCGACGAATTGTGTGGCCATTATATACCCAATCATGCTTGGATCACAGGCCACGAGAGTAACACGACAGCTCCCATGACACTGATCTAAAAATGGTGTTATAATGACCGGCGGAGCGATTCACACTAGCTGTTTTGGTACTTCCATTATGGCGGCCATGTCCCGCCCGCTGGCCTCACTCCTGGGGCAGCCCACGGCCCGTATACGCTATCCAGGTGTTATATAGATCAGTGGTATACACGCACTCACAAACATTGCAAACTACAGCTATTCACACAACACTATACCCGACATCTGGAAGCATGGTAAAATAATCACCATTCCAAAACTGAACAAAGACCCAACAATCCCAACATCGCACTGCCCAATCACACTTCTCTGCACCCCCTCTAAAGTCATTGAACGCCTAATACTTAAACTTGTCACACACCACATATTCCCCTTGCTGACTCACAACACGGTTTTAGGCCACTACACTCCACAAACACTCTTCTGATAAACCTCACACAAAGAATTTTAGATGGCATCAATTCAGATAGGCCCCACCACAGAACACTTCTTATAACATTAGACATTAGTAAAGCTTTTGATGCTATCCCCTGCCACAACCTAACAAATAAAATATATAACACAGACATGCACAATAACACCAAAAGATGGCTGGCCAATTATCTGGCAGGTAGGAATGCTTACGTGTCATATAATGGCCAATCATCACAAATCAGAAACATTAAGAATGGAGTACCACAGGGCTCTGTTCTATCCCCCACGCTCTTTAATCTATACATGCATGACTTACCCACACCAGACACCTCAGAAATACAAATCTCTTCCTATGCAGATGACATAACAATCACATGCACACATCATAACACAGACAAAGCTCCAGAAATAATCCAGCCATACCTTGATACACTCAACACATGGTTCATCACAAACAGACTCAAAATAGCTCCAACCAAATCTACAGCAACACTTCTCACCAACTGGACAAAAGAACACAAATACATACCTCATCTCTACATCAACAACACTCTAATACGACACAAAAACACACCGAAAATTCTTGGTGTAACATAGGATACATCCATGTCTTTCAAACAACACATCACAAATACAAAAAACAAATGCACACCTACACTTAACGCACTTAAGTCAATCGCTGGAACAACATTTGGACAAAACAAAGAAACTAATACAACAATATACAAACAATGCATACGCTCAGTGATGAATTATGTGAGTCCTGCATGGGCTCCTAATCTCAGTGAGACACACCACAACACCCTTCAAATCATACAAAACAAAGCCCTAAAAACAATTACAGGCTGCACAAATACAATACCTACAGACCATTTACACCATGAAACAAAAGTCCTCAAAGTCAAGGACCACCTCGACATGAGAGGCACACAAACACTTGCCGCAGCCACCACAAACACATCACACTCGCTACACTACATAGCAGAACACCCACACACACCAAGAAACATTAAAACAACACCCAAAGACCTGTATCACACACAGATACTCTCTTCTCTTCCTCCACAACCACCAAATACCAGCCTCCGGAAACATATTCATAATCATATCACTCACCGCTCCATTAACATACTGAGAGACAACACACTGCTGCATGCCAGACTCCTTGATATCCACCCTTCTGAATCCTCTCTCCCACGAAAGGACAGAGTCCACCTGGCCAGACTGCGGTGCAGCCACCACCCAGCACTTCTAAGCTACCAGAAGAGGCTGGATGACCGCATTGTGAACAGCTGCCCAGGATGTAACACTTCATCCCATACCATACAACACATATTGGAAGACTGCATTATACACAATCATGCACGCAAACAACACAACATACACTCTATAAAGGATTTGTGGGAAAACCCAGTTTTGGCTGTGGCGTTCCTTGGGGAGACGGGACTGCTCGGACAGACAGTCTAGGGAACGACAACAACAACAACAACAACTGCCATACTAAAATTAATTTTTGAACAGTCTCATATGCCATTTACAGAATGAAAGCCAAATTAAAATCTGGCTGGATTCCCACAACCTTACAATAATTGTCAATCTGTCAAAGTCATGAAAAAACCTTACCTCAATGTTTTGTGTAGAAGCTTGAGGAACTCCATCTAGCTCCTCTCCACCTTCTTCATCTGAATAAGCATCATCCCTTCTTCTCTTCTTCCCTTTCTCATATGATCGGCTTTTCTTTCCCATGTCTGTAAGAACAAGACTGATGAATCATATCTGGAATATAAGTTATACTGCAATCCAATTCCTAACAGTATACAATACACATTTAGGAGTTATGCTTATAAGCTTAGGATTTACAGCACTGCCTCATGCCACATTGACTGGAAGCCACAACAGCCACATCTCTCTGGGAAAAGATTTTGGACTGCTGTTTGTGTTATATTAGTATAATAGTATGAGAAGAGTAGCTCTCCTTATGTGAAGATGTGTAGGAAATACATTTGAAGTTTAGAAATCTTGGAACTTGTTTGGAGATGAGGGTGTTGTTGACCTTGTAAGACTTTTGGGTGGAGCTGTTATATCAGTAATCAAACATTATCTTACACTGTTTCTGACAACGACATTTTTTGCCATATAGTTGCCATATAGTTGCCAAAGTTTTCAAAACTAGAGCTATTCTGATTGACCAAGACAGTCTCTATTGTGACAGCAATATATCAGGCATGATAATGGGTAAACAAAAAAAAATCTACATTGGTCGGGGGTCCAGGGGCAGAGCCCCCGGTGGGGGTCAGGGGGCTGTGGGCCGTGGGCCTAGGCTGAGTCCCTGGGCTGAATCACTAGTAAACAAACGCATGCAAGCTGTTCTGTTGATGTTACTTTTGATATAATTCGGCCAAAATAAAATCTACCCCAGTCATCACCTTACTATACATACATGTGTGCACCACACCACACAATGCTACACAAAACGAATCACTTGCAAGCCAGCACAAAATAAACCGCTTACACACAGGTACAGGCAACATACGAATTGCCCAATACTTCACATCAACCAAAAATTATTCGACCACAACAAAATCTTTTTTTTTTTTTTACAGTTTCGTTTATTACAATCAGGAATTAATGACAAAAAATCGAGATCATTGTCAGAAAAAAAAAAAAAAAAAAAAAAAAAAATCTGAATTCCGATTTAAATTGGAAGAATATCATGCCTGAGTCATCATAATATACACAAATTTCACTTGGTTACAGATTCTCATAATGGAAAAGAAATTCCTTGGACAGAGACATATATAGTTGACACGGAATGGGCATACAGTCAACTCCCCGTTAATACGAGTTCTGTTAACACAATTTTGATCTCACACGACTTAAAATTTATTAATATATATTCTGATAACAATGAAATGTCCGATGTTACGCGAGTTGAATTTCCCACCTACTGTAGTTGAATATCACGCCGCCAGAGCGCGGGAGAGATGCTGACTCCTGCATTCCCGCTCTCTGCCTCTTGTCCTCAGTGTGAGGCCAGCCCTCACAGCGTGTGGAACTCATAAACAATCTTATCAAAGTTTTGTGTGACATAAATTCATGTACTATGGCACCCAAGCGTCCTGGTTCCCCAAAGGAGAGTGCAGCAAAGAGGTCAAGAAAACTTGTCACCATAGAAAAGAAGTTAGAAGTGTTGGATCGTTATGATCGGGGTGAAAGAACTTCTGTTATTGTTCATGCTACCGGACTGAATGAGAACACTTTGCGGACCATCAGAGCCAGTTCTGTTGCTGGTACATCAGCCTCCTCTTCACAATGTTCCTGAGCAAGATCCATGGAGATGGAGAGGATGGAGAAGTTATTGGCACAATGGATCCAAAACCAAAACAAGCATAATGTACCTATCAGCATGGCCATCATAAAAGCTAAAGCTCTAAGTCTCTACCAGGATGTGCAAGACAAGAATGAGGAAGACAAAGACAAAGCCAAGACCTTCAATGCCAGTTCTGGGTGGTTCTCCAGGTTCAAGAAATGATATGGCTTCCACAATCTCAAAATGACTGGGGAAGCTGCATCTGCTGATGTGGAAGCAGCCAAAATATATCCGGCTACCCTCAAGACCATCATCGAGGAAGGTGGCTACACTTCCAAGCAGATTCTTAATATAGATGAGACATGTCTATATTGGAAAAAATTGCCCAACCGGACCTATATCTCGGTTGAGGAGACGACAGCACCTGGATTTAAGGCCTCCAAGGATCGTCTTACGCTCTTGTTCGGTGCCAATGCAGAGGGAAACTGCAAGCTGAAACCTGCCCTTGTCTACCACTCGGAAAATCCACGAGCATTGAAGGTATGTATGTATGGATGTTGATTATTAGTCATGAAAGCTTTGACATTTTTTACCGAGATTGTAAATGCTCATTTTTTCGTGCACCAAAACAAAAAAGAAAATTGTGTCACCAACTCACAATTTACAGCACACTAATTTGGTTTGTTCTTGTGTCTTCACAGGGCTACGTCAAGACCTTCCAACCCTGCTACTGGTATTCCAACAAAAAAGGATGGATGACGGGGAGCATATTCAAGGATTACTTTGGGAAATTGGAGAAAGAGTTAGAACTTTGCTGCGAGAAGGAAGAGATTCCATTCAAGATTCTCCTGATCTCGGATAATGCTCCCAGCCATCCCCCGTCAATAGAAAATCTCTCCAACAATATTCAGCTCACTTTCTTGCTGCCAAACACCACTTCCATTCTGCAGCCATGTGACCAAGGAATTATTAAAACCTTCAAGTCGTATTATCTACGTTCAACCCTGACTGACATGGTTGAGAGGACACAAAAAGACAAGATGACCGTGAAGGAATATTGGAAGCAGTTTACCATCAAAGATGCTCTCCGCTTCATTAAAGAATCTTTGGAGAAAGTGCCAAGGAAATGCCTAAACGGGGTTTGGAATCATCTGTGTCCTCAGTTGGTGTACGATTTCGTTGGCTTTGACATCCAAGAAAATGTCTCTTAAGCTAACAAGGAAAGTCTTGACAAGGCCAGAGAAGCCGGGTTTGACCAACTTGAGCAGAAGGACATTGATGAACTGTTAGAACCGCAAACAGTGGAGCTGCCTAATGAAGAACTGTTAGAGATGGAGATGATACAGAATGCAGAGTTGGAGGCAGCTGCATCTCGGCCTATATCAGAAACCCCAGAGCCCGAGAGAGTCTTGACCAAAAGTGATCTTGAAAAAGCACTCTCATTTATACGAGAAGGACTAGATATCTTGGAGGCCAAAGATACAAATATCAACAGAAGTGCAACAGTGGCCAGAAAAGTTATGTCGGAGCTGAACTGTTACAAAGTGACGTTAGGTCAAAAGAAGAAAGAGACGACGCAGACCATTTCTTTCAAAAAAAGACAGTCAAGGAAGGGGAGGCAGGGTGAGGCGAGGAGGGAGAGGGAGGTGAGGAGGCAGGGTGAGGCAAGGAGGGAGAGCAGAGTGAGGAGGCAGAGTAGGGTGTGGACGGAGAGGGGAGTGAGGTTGGGGATGGGAGCACGGCAAGTGACAGCGATGGTAGTGATGTGTCATAATGTTTACATGCATGAAATTTTTTATTTTACCGCACAATAAATACCAATATAGTAAGAATGTGTGTTTTTATTGTTTCTGTAACCTTCAAATTTATTAATAGTGTGTTTGTTTAAGATTTTTAGTAATAAAATCCCAAAATAGATGGACTTTCCCGTTGTCCAGGAACGTATCCCCACTATTACCGTTATTTCTTATGGAGAAATTATGTTTCGTTAACACTACATCTCCAGGAACATAACCCTCGCGTTAACAGGGAGTTGACTGTATAACTATAAATTACCATAGGCTCTATTTTCCTAGTATATATGCATAGATTTTCACTTTCTTTACTGCAAACAAATACAAATTGATTCAGTGGTAATGGGAAAACAAATGCTTTGGTGTGAAGACCAGAATGGAAGTATATGGTAATGTGTGCTAAAAGATATACATAAAAACAGGTATCATCAGGGACAGGTACCAACACTGAACACACAGCTCCACTAATGGCTGTATAATAATACATCAAATCTTGACCCAACAACCTAATCCCTTTATATTGTATCTATAAACTACTGCAAATATAATGTATATGATGTGATGTAACAATCATTTATTATTATACCAGCTAGCATGTATGTGTTTGTATGAATATTGTATGAATATGAACTATCAGCATATCTTAAATTTCTATTTCATTTGTGACAATATCTACTCTCTCAAATGGAAGGCAGCTTCCCAGCTGAATGATTTTTATGGTTTCTTAAATTATCATAATTCAAACTTTAGCATATCTCTAAATGCCGACATATTTTTCTTGAAACAAAGATCTATTATTTTGCTGAATGAATTTCTTTTCTATATATTGGATTAGTATATCTTATACATTCTCACATGCAAGAAATGAAACTACCATTGATTACTACAAAGCCCTACACAAATTAGTGAAACTGCATATTTAGGCCAAATTACCCAATTTTGAAACTCTAAATATTTTGGTCAGTATTTTTTTAGAAATGCACACCTATGCGATATAGCATTAGAAAATCAATTATTAAATTTGTAAGTTATAATACTGTACATCAACATAATATATGTTTTTCTTGGCGGATCTCAATAACAAAAAAAAAACTTGCTAAAAGCAAATATCCAAACGAGGCTGTGTGCATAACATCAAGATGCCATGTTGTCATCTGTCCAATCCAGTCAATGGCTTTCATTTTGTGTACCGAGTGATCTCAAATTCCAGGTGATGTTAAGTACTGTTACAAAGACAATAGGCTTCCTACAAGCTATGTAACAACTCTACTACCCACAGTCCAATCGAGTACTTAATCAGGCTGTCAGCATCCATCATGATGATGATGACCCAAATGATCTTTAGAATTTTAGGTATGGTACTGCATTATTAAGTACAGCTTAGATTACATAGGTTAGGTTAGGTAGGTAGGGTAGGTTAGATTAGATTAGGTTAGATTAGATTAGAATAGACGAATTTATTATCCTTTCATTTCTTTGACCTCGGCACCTATCAAAACAAACATGGCATATCATTCACCAGCCATGACTTTGTTCGTTATTAAATTGGTTTAAATAATTTTTTTGTTATTAGTTTCTGCCAAGACAAAAACAAATTATGTTCATATATTATAATTTACAATATTATAAATTTTCTATTGCTATTTCGTGTAGGTGTGCACCTCTAGAAATCTACCTTTCGGCCTGGGGAAAAAAGAAAAAATAAAATAAAAAAAATAAAAAATTGTGATCTGAACAAGCCTTATATTTATTTATTAGAAACATTTTTTCAATCACCCAGTCCCCAACAGACTGGAGACTCATGTTGGAGAAGCAAGAGATTTTGGTTTAAGAAAATCAGCAAACAAATGACTGCTTGTATAAATGGATGACAGAAACACCTAGATCAACAAGAAAACAATTGTTTTTGCCTGACCCTACACTAAACAGAACGGACCTAATCTAACATAAATAGGCCTAACCTACATGAATGTTGGGGTTGTAACACCTAGCAGTGTGTGTGTGAGGGGGGATTATCCGCTGGACACCCTTGGACAACTATGACCCCCAGATTCCAATTGGGGTGCATATTACTTGGTCTATGGGAGGGCAAATTTTGGTGCTGTGCAAACATTAAAATTTCCTGGAAAGACACAACATTTTGGAAAATAATGATTCGCAACATCTCAAATATCTTTTACCTTTGCCTCTTCATTATAAAGTATATAGTGAGACATTATATGCTGCATTCCTAATGTTAAGCGGAGTCTCACTAATTGCCGAACAAACCGAACAAAACCGAGAAAAGCCGAACAAAACAACAAAACCCAAACAAGGACGGGTTTTGCTCAAATGCACACCTATATATATATGGTTGCATTATTTGAACTATTTTTGTTAAAATGTGTGATTTCCATGTAATATGATCAAAGAGAAGTTACGTTTTTATCCTCTGCAAAATTACCGAACACAGCTACGATTCGTCCAGCCCGCTGTCTATGATCACTGGTGGTATAGATGAAGCTACACTCTTTTAAGTTTCTTACTGTTGTGTTATTAGTGTAATAGACTGCATATAGTTGAATTATTTAAACTCTTTTCTTTAAAATGTGTGATTTTCATGTAATTTAACACAACAGTAAGAAACTTAAAAGTGTAGTTTGATCCATACCACCAGTGATCATAGACGGCGGGCTGGACGAATCGTAGCTGTGTTCGGTAATTTTGCAGAGGATAAAAACGTAACTTCTCTTTGATCATATTACATGGAAATCACACATTTTAAAGAAAATAGTTCAAATAATGCAACCATATATATATATAAAAGTATGCATTTGAGCAAAACCCGTCCTTGTTTGGGTTTTGTTGTTTTGTTCGGCTTTTCTCGGTTTGTTCGGCAATTAGTGAGACCGTGTTAAGCGTACCTAACAAAGCAATATTTGTATTTCAAATTTTTCAAGGTTCATTCTTCCTCAACTAAGTTCCCAATCACAATGTCCATACTTCACACTTTCTGTACTGAAATTTGAAATAACATATATTATGGGACAGCTGCTATATTATAATACAGCTTGTTCAGAAACAAGGAATATTTTCATCTACCAATATCCGCATGGCCGCCAATCTTCTGGTAGACATTTGTTCTCGGAAGTACAAGCTGATAAAAGACATATTTAAGAACCAAATGTCATTAGATCTACCAGTAATAGGTTTGGAGCAATACAGCCAATCACTGCCAACAGAAGTACAGCAACTTCTTCGGAAGAATGGTGCAATACCAGTGACCAACAACACAACCAAGCTGGAAATAGCATAAATTGTCAGTACAACTTATATATCTAATGCTGAAATCCAACTGTACAACAATATGGATAAATTGCGTTCAGATTCCTTCTGGATTTGTTATTATTGAAAGCAACTAGCACTAATGACAAAGAGCCCTTGCTTGCCTTAACCTTCCTTGTCCAATACGTTCCTGGTCTACACTCAGAACGTAAACAAACAGACAAGTTACCTACGAAAATTGAACAGAAAAGAGAAGAACTTAATTTCCTGTAATACAACACAATTTCCTTATTCAAGAAATATTAAACATAACAGAAAATTATCAAGTCACAGACATATAAACTTTTAAATAATTTCGTCATTTTACCTGAAATAATGAAATCTAATTGTCAAAAAAATTTACAGTGCGATGTTAGTTATGCCACACATTTGAGATGTAAAAATGATTTTGCAGTAAGATTTTATTAATATAATAGGAAATGTCATTTTCTATCCTCATTTTCTCGACGTATATATGAATAATGCTGATAGAAAGTAAACGTCATATTCTGTTCAACATAGTTTTCTTTGAGAATTAAGGAATGACTAATCTATTTTTAAAGAGGCTGTACATGGTGCTATGAAATAGATAGTACTCCCTCCATTTGGGTGCTGAACCTCCAACCTGCTCAAGGTCAAGCTCACACGGTAACACCAATGCAAGGATAAATGATGGGAGTGTAATGTCACGGCAATACATCACAAGTGAGAAACTTTTTTGCGTTATTACCAGGAAAACAGCCAGGCGTACCCAGTAGCAAAATGTTTGCAGTTGCCCATGATTATGGATAACAAAACTCGTCACGTTGTTATTTTAGAAATTAAACGTTCGATGAACAGCATATTGTAAAGAGAACAAGAAGCTAGATTTTTAAGGTTCAAATATGATACCGTTGCAAATTTGTCTATTAATTCAACGAAGGATACCTCAATTTATATGTTATTCCAAGAGCTGGAACATTTGTGTATTGCTGCATTGCTTCCGACACAAATTTTGTCCAACATAGAATAAAGTTTCTTGACATCCATTAGAATTTTTTTCTTCCTAATGTGTTCCCTACAACAATACTTGAATGTATTAAAGAAATGGCGCCAAAAGTGGTTCTTCCAGTTTAATGAAGAGAAATGTAAAGTTATGCATATTGGAAGATAGAACCCAGGATATGAGCACAATTTGGGAAAGAAAGTACTGGAGGTAATACAAAAAGGAAAAATAGTTTGGAGTCATCATTACTAGTCATTTCAAGCCCTCGAGATAGATAGCTAAAGCTGCAGCAAAGGCTAACTCAGTGCTGGGCCTTATAAGACAATGACATGTATTTATGTGGATATGATAATGGTCCTATATAAGCCAATGGTAAGGCCGTGTCTTTAGCATTGTGTACAAGCATGGTCTCCATATATAAGAGGTGATATAAAGAAACTGGAACAGGTACAAAGAAGGGCTACTAAATTAGTCCCGGGACTGAAAAACTGTTCATACGAGGAGAGATTAGCTAGAGTGAGGGTCACTACACTTGAGGAACAAAGGCCCCGAGGAGATATGATAGAAACTTTCAAAATCTTGAAAGGTTTGTGTGGTAAATTGAGATTAATTGTCTTATTATTATTTTTATATACATGAAAATGGTGTTAAAGAATTGTATACTGGTGCTGTAGATTCCTTATATATGTGATTCTCATATGTTTTATACTTTGTAATAGGTTTAGATCCTATACAGCACTTTTAGTCATGTATATCTAATTGAATCCTATGTAGACATCTTTTGTTTTTGTTAAGTTACTGAGACGAAGACGTTCTTGACGTCGCTTGTTTGTTTACCTCCGCTTACAATAAAACTCAAGAAGCGAGACCCCGTTTTTCAACTTTCCTCACCGACACACTGCTACAGTTTGGGGTGAAGAATATTTACAGTTGGTTACCAGAAACAAGAGGTCATAGCCTCAAGTTAATGAAACCGCGCCACCCAACAGTAAAGAGGAATAATAAGTTTTTTTTTATTCAAGGGTAGTGAATAAGTGGAACAGCCTCACAGAAAAAGTGATTACTAGCACAAGTTTGAATATGTCTAAAAATAGATATGGCTAGTTTGAGACTGCAAGGCAGTCGAGAAGAGGCGCCTCTTATGAGTTTTAAGCTCTTTTGCCTCTTTTACTTTCACTTTGGTTAGCATTCACCAAGGTAAGCATCCCTCTTGTCCATTTCATCTATGCCCTTTAATGATCTGAACATTATTATCAATTTACCTCTTGCTGTTGTTAGGTACAATGCTTTATAATTTCCTTTGCAGGTTTCGTACACAAATCTGGGAACCAATTTCGTTGCTGCTGTTAGTATCCTTTCGATCTTGTATGTCTTCGGGCACATGTCCGGAGACAAATCAGTTCAATTCAAATTTATTTACGTAGGTACACGTGGGTGGGAAAAGGAAATACTTAAGTCTTAATCTGATTTTTATCCTTGACTAGTTTCGCCACAAGCTTTTTCAAAGTCTTGTAGAGAAGGTAGTTAAGAATAAAAATCGAATCAAGATTCTAGTCTTTCCTAGGGAAGTGGGTAACTACCCCCCCCCCCCCGCCCCGGGACGCCAATACTGCTACGGGTGCCACATACGCCATCTTCTTCCCTCGCAGTCCCACGTGACAGGGCACCCAATTGAACTGCTCACGACGACCTCCTCCTTGTGTTTGCTCAGATGAGTGTCACCAGCCTGACGTTGTCGATTGGGTTGGTTTGCTGCAACATTTGGAGGGCCGACTTGGAGTCCGTGTGGATGACCACCGCATCTTCAGGATGATGGTGAGTGTGTTCCAGGGCCTACTGGGTGACTACAAACTCCGTCTGCAAGGTGGAGCATTAGTCGGAGATCCTCAAGGACAGCACATCTCCGTTGGTGACTTTTTATTTATTTATTTATTTATTTGTTTGTTTGTTTGTTTGTTTATCTATCTGTCTGTTTACTTTTCTGGTTTGTGTGGCTGTCACCCGCTCGGACATCAACCTTGCGACTGCCCGGAACAATTCACACATGAAACAGGAGGTGGTGTGTCCACGTGATGCCACTGTTAGGAATGGCAGTGCCTAGAGGAGATCAGGAAGGGAAGGCACTCTTGAACCTCTAGCGGCGCCACTGAGTGTCCACCAAGAAGTTGAGGCTTGCCTCTGAAGGGGAGTCGGTGAGGTGCCGTGCCATTCCTGCTGAAGTGAGTGGCGGGGTAAGAGGGGGTTTACAAGGTTCGACAGACACGTGTTTAAAGTGATGTGTGAACGTGTGAACGGGGTATTTGGGGTTTAACCAACGTGTTCGACAACCAAATACCCCGTTCACACATCACTTTAAACACGTGTCTGTCGAACCGCGTTCGACGAACCGTCAGACCGTGTAAACCCCTTCTAAGACCTGGGCGAAATCTACGGAACTGTATGTATAATATACGGCTCCGACCGGGATGTTGCCCTATGGTACTGTCACTACATGTGTCTGAATAAACAAAAGCGCTCGGATTATGACCTATTTTCCTGTGAGGTTTTCTGCACATCTAGAATTATGCGTCCATGTGATTTTTTTTTCTGCAATATGTATGTGTTTATAGAAATGCAACCTAGACCAAATTGTATCATGATGGCCATGCTTATATTTTGCACGTATAATAATTAAAAAAAAACGATAAAGATTTACAGATTGCAAAAGAAGACAGATGCAATTGTATAGTCACAATAAAGTAAATTATGTTGACAAGAAAGAAAATTTGCTGAAAAACAAAATAACGTCTACAAAGACATATAATACATCAGGGAAAAAATAAGAATTTATCTTAAATGTACGATACAAATTTAATCCACATTTTGTGGGTGTAAATATGTACATCTGAGGAAATCAGTATATCAAATCAAAAGAACTTGATTGAGTAAAAAGTATATTTCTGCCATAGAATATCCTTACAATGTATATTCTATTTAAATTTGCGCTTACAACATATGTACGAATACATATAGAGGAAGTTTATAACTTTCATGATCCGTACTTAACCAGGAACCTGTAAAAGTGGCGGGGATGCCCCTCTGTTCCTGGACCCTTCACATCCCATTGTGCATGAATAAAGCGAAAAACGTGCAGTATGTCAAATATTTTTTTTCGTAAATAGTTCTTTTGGATAGATATAATTAGTTTAATTGA
Source organism: Oratosquilla oratoria (assembly GCF_046742065.1). Classification (NCBI taxonomy): domain Eukaryota; kingdom Metazoa; phylum Arthropoda; class Malacostraca; order Stomatopoda; family Squillidae; genus Oratosquilla; species Oratosquilla oratoria. The sequence goes on along the minus strand of NC_134816.1, from coordinate 19,520,001 downwards.
ACATGATATTTGCCAGAGAGCCCAGATATTCAATAAATGATGATAATTTACTATCAAATGCAGGGACAGAATTGTCGCTGAAAAAATACCTACTCGCTATATTCTGCAGTTCAGTCAAGAACTTAATTTGTACGCATTAACCGTGTACAGAATTTACACATGAAGAAGTAATGCTCGATTTAAAAAAAGTACGAAATGAAAGTAAGCATCTACGGAACAGACATATCTCTAGATTGTATGAAAAACACAAGGACATAAGTTTACTTTAGATTAGCTCAAATGTATACACATTGTATATGTAAATGATACGTTTTTGTAATATAGTGCAATGCTATAGTGAATCTGTTTCATAAAAAGAGCGACAGACAAAACTATATTAGTCATCAGTCGTGTAGAAAATGCTTTCCAAAATGCTTACGAAGAGATTAAGTCAAGTTTTAGATGAAAAAGAGCTAAGAGACTAGACAGGCTTTGTAAGCGGGAATTCTACCATAGGTTGTATCAAGCGGACAGTGAATCAACGAAATGAAAGTCAGAATATTTTCTAACTTTGTAGATTACGATAATAAATAAAATCTCTCCCTTTATTCACGGTATTGCTTAACGTAATACAAATGTAATAAACAATTACCCATAAGTCTATCGAAAGAACCACCAGGTGAGGACGGAACCTTTGGTAGTGCCAAGTTTCGCTCGATACAGCTTCACCAAGTTCTTGATCAAGCTGTAATAAACGAAACGTCGTACATTATATCAAAGGCTCCGTCCTCACATGATTCTTTTGAGAAACGTGAAATAATTATTTCAAAGAGGTGTGAAACGGCACCATGTTGAAACACACACACAGGAACAAACACACACATACGACTCCATGGCGCGGTGGTAGAGTTCCCGGCCGCCACTACGGCGGTCCGGGTTCAAATCCCACCCAAGGCGCTGCGAGTCGTTACTCCAACTTTCATGGGCGGGGAGTTGGGTGTGTGTGTAAAGCCACGGCATTACCCATAGATCGGTCATATATGAGCTCTCATCCGGGAGGGTAATAGCTGTCGATCACGAGTCCAACACGTGGTCCAAGACCATGGTGAATTACACACACACACGGAAACAAACATACACACACACACACACACACACACCAACTTACCTGATGAACTGTCACCCAAAAATAACCAATTGAAGAATTGTCACCCCAGGAAATTCTGCCTGAAGAATTGACACCTCGGCACATACTGAATATAATTTATATAAATAAGAAATCAAATGAACCTAACCTAACCTAACAAAAACAATAACAAAACCATCCCAGCCTAACCTTACACGGCCAAATACTGTAGTGTTAGGTTACTACAGTTGGTGAATGGTACACTTCCCTGATGGGAAGATGGAATTAGGTAAACTTCAATTCTCTCGGGACTCGTTTATTGGAAATATGCGAATATAGGTGAACAAGGCCGATGTATTCTCAGCGAAACATAATTCTTTTTGCAAGAGTGACATATGTTACATTTAGGAGCACTGCGAATAATTTTATTTACTTATTACAATTCAGGCATTATGGAATAATTGTACTGATATTTATAGATATTTACATATAGATATGTGGGACATAATAGCATTAATACAGTTATATTTCCATAATGCAAGTTTCAGCGGGGTGACAATATTAATACAGAAACTGACTTATGGTGCGCGAATTCTACAAAAAACGAATAAAGGCATGACCTTACTACATTATCCACCCCCCCCCTCCCTAGTGACGAGGTAGGAGGAACGAAACCTCAGTCTCTACGCGCGACGAGCTGTCAGCAGGATCGGAAGTCACCGACATGGCAGGTGTGAGGCTGGTAGGGGTCCGTGGACAGGCAATCCGGAAGCGACGGTAGGCGGCATTGACTTATGCTACGCGAATTCTACAGAAAACAAATCAAGGCATGACCTTGCTACAATACAACCCAACCAGATCAAAACCACCCCAACTTAACCCTATCCAATCAAACCAGACTCACCCCAAACCCATCCATATCGAACCTAATCCAATCCAACCAAACCCACCCTAAACCTAACCCAATCCAACCAAACCCAAATTAAGCTAACCTAACCCAATCCAACTTAACCCACCCTAAACTAACCTAACCCAATCCAACCAAACCCAAATTAAGCTAACCTAACCCAATCCAATCAAACCCAAATTATGCTAACCTAACCCATCCCAATCCAACCAAACCCAACTTAACCTAACCCAACCCGATCCAACCAAACCCAAATTAAGCTAACCTAACACAACCCAACCCAACCCACCCACTTGACTAGAGGTGTGTTACTCCGCCTAACTACTGACCACACCAGAACAAACATTACTTCAGCATAAATCGCCTGAAAAATGTCACCCTTTCGAATTTCAGGACTGAAAACTCTTCAGGTAAACCCGGCTGGGGATAGGATAATAGCACAGCTGTTCTACTGCACCAATAGATACAACTTTTGATGCATTTATCAAAATAAAACTTTATTGATCTCAAAAGCACAACAACCTATTTTTAAAAGTAGAATATCGCAATTAAAACACAACATCAAGCACAACCACCTTGCAAGAATGAACTATTTTATTACAAAAATAGAGTTTCCAGTACTTATATATCTATAGAAACGAAGAATGCACTAGCTACACGTCAAAACCCGTCTGAGAGCGGGTGTGAGCGTTGGAAAATATAAATAAATCACAAACCTTCATATACAGTCTGCGCCACGCATATAAAAAAACATGCTTTTGTTTGTTTTTTAAGCAGATTTAGTGCGATTATTGTCATGTACTTTTATATGGATATGAATATCATAAGTAACCCTTTTCCTACACATGGATCATCATTCACTTGAATAAAATCACATGTCGACAGCCAATAATGATAATAAGGAAAAGGTTTTTAAAATTACATCAAGACAGGATTCGCTTGGACGTGGAGCAGACAGTATCTCATAAGTGTACAATACTGATATAAATTGGTTTACATGATCCTGTCGGGAGGATGGGAAGTTTGATCAACGGAGTATTGGTAGTTTTGCTACTGATAAAACTACAACAACCTTTCATAATGAAGTTGGATGTTTGTATGTATGTGAGAAGGCCTCAAATATACTTAACACATTGATAAACTTTTATAAAACCATAAATACTGTGATAGAGTCAAATCTTGGGCGCTGCCGCAATCTTCGTTACAGAAAACGGATGAAATAGTTTTCACTATAAGCAGCAGTTCCATAGGATGTGGATAGCTATAAGAACTATAATAATAGTAATTATGATAATGATAATAATAATAATAATAGTAATTATGATAATAATAATAATAATAATAATAATAATAATAATAATAATAATAATAATAATAATAATAATAATAATAATAATAATAATAATAATAATAATAATAATAATAATAATAATAATAATAATAATAATAAATAACAGTAATAGGGAGATAGCCAAAAACAAAGGCATAAAATCCACTCCCACCCATTCCATCCCCCCATACTCCATCCCCATTCACCTCCCTCCCTTTTATCTTGGCTCCTCCTGGATGACGGGTCATCCTTGCATCTCGCCCACATACATACATATATACACACACCAAGGGTCTTTTTCCCCCTTACAAGGCAGGTAGCCAGAGTCTAAAGGGATAAATCCACTCCCACCCATTTCATCCCCACATACTCCACTCCCATTCACCACCCCTACCTCCATCTTTTCTTGGCTCGTCTTGGATGACGGGTCATCCCTGCATCTCGCCCATTGCTCTTGGTCAGAAGCAATGCAACAATACACAACATATCCACAGCAAGGCCGCTTCATTTAATCGGCGACCACCACCTTCCGTCCCCTCATGCAGAAAAAGAGAAGACGGGGAGAGATCCCTTCAGACTGCGTCAAAATATCATTCACACATAATCATAACAATAATAAAATAATAATAATGACGTCAAAAGAAACAATAGACCCAAAAATTGAAATTAAAATAATTTCTGATGAACCGCCACTTGTATTTATTACTTTATCTATTCACTTATCTATTTATTTATTTATCTACGGATTCATTAGTTGATTAGTTTTTGCAGGAAGCCTTTTATATCACTCTTTGCAATATGTAGACAAAACAGTGGAGCGTCGATTATGATAACGATGACACTAATAAGGCAGTTAATCAGTGTTGATTCTTATGCCAACAACACCAATGATTAAATTTAGTTTTAGAATGGTGAGATCATAATAATAATGCTAATAGTAGTAATTGGTTGAATGGTCGAAAACAGAGAGTTGTTTTAAATGGAAAAACTTCTGGATGGAAAAGTGTTGCAAGTGGAGTTCCTCAGGGTTCCGTTCTTGGGCCACTTCTATTCATAGTATATATAAATGATATAGACAATGGACTAAAATCTACTGTTTCCAAATTTGCTGATGATACAAAACTGTGCGGAGTGGCAAATGATCACTCAAACCAATTAGATATTCAAGAAGATTAAGATCAATTACAGCAATGGTCTGAAAAGTGGCTAATGAAATTTAACACAAGTAAATGCAAGGTAATGCACATAGGTAAAAATAACAGTAAGTACGATTACAAGTTATTTGGAAATTCGTTAACAAAAGCGAAAAAAGTGTATTTCAGCCTCTGAGAAAGCAAATAAGATTCTAGGACTGATTACGCGATCTTTGGACTTCCAAAGTCCATCACTCATTAACAAGCTATTTAAATCGTTAGTTCGTCCACATTTGGAATATGCTGTTTCCGTATGGTCACCGAATCTCATTAAAGACATTGACAGACTGGAAAAAGTACAACGGCGAGCCACAAAACTGATTCCAAATATCAAAAATATATCATACGAAAATCGACTAAAACACATGAATCTGTTTTCCCTAAAAAAGCGTAGACTCAGAGGTGACTTGATACAGGTCTTTAAGATTTTAAAGGGAATTGACAACATCAAAAGTGACCAAATTTTCACATTGAATGAGATTCCGACAAGAAACAATGGTCTCAAACTGTCCGGAAATAGATTCAATTTGGAAGTAGGTAGAAACAACTTTGCTAACTGTGTAGTTAATGAATGGAATAAACTTCCTGCACAGGTAGTGCAATGTAGTTCAGTTCGAAGCTTTAAGAATCATTTAGATAAATACCTAAGTAAGATGCTGTAATGATTATAATTTATCTTATATTATTTGTTTTTGTTTTGTTATAATTTGTCTGTCTGATCTTCATTTATTATTAGTTATATGTCAATTTATTATTATTTACTATTTACCTGTTTGTTTATTATTTAACTATACCTATGCATTTATTTATGTATTTCATTTGTTATTTACATTATTATAGTTTTTATTTATTATTTTATTATTAATATGATTTTTTTTTCGCATCCGACCTAGATATGGATCAAAAGGTCTCCTGTCGGCATGCTCCGCCTTTGTAATCCGCCTTTGTAATAATAACAAATGCAAACAAACCAATGGTTAATGATACATTGTGCCAGCATAAAGAAAAGATGGTGATAACTCTCAATAATATATAAAATCTACAACTAAAATAATTCGTGTCATAGTGGGATCCAAAGAATCCATCAACTTATTTTTAAGATAATCACGATGTTTTAAAGCTGTAGGGTACTCGTACCTCCTTCCATAGATAAATGTTAGCAACGGTTTTTAAGAACATTTGGTGGGTTTTAAAGCTGCTTGGTGACTTTTGAAGGCACTTGCGTTTTCAAAAACATCTGCCTGGTTTTGGAGGCCAGTCCAGTGTTTTTGGAAGCACTTGATAGATTTTGGAAGTACCTGCCGTGATTAGGAGGCACCTGCCGTGTTTTGAAGGCATTTGTCGGAGTTTAGACAGCAAACAATCTTGAATGTTGTTGTTGCCAGTGATAGAAACAGGTTTCAGGAGCTATGCCCACGCTAAAGGTAAGTTTTGTTCAGTGCGATTAATTATTAGCCTACCACAGCCATGGCGGGTGACATACATCTTACCTGGCATCATATTTGGGTAAACGCGTTTGTAGGTTCGGTTCAAATGATTAGCCTCGTACTTTGCAGCTGGAAGCAAAACGGTCTCGTAAGAAAAAAAGAATATTGCTCTAATCGTTTGACGATCACCATTGAGCCGTGAACGATCATCGTTGAGCGATAATCGCACTGAAAAAACGCACCTTAAAACGTCTGTGTTCGAAAGTTGCAGTGAACATCTCCAGTAATACAAAGATCAAACGAACAGAGAACTGAGAAGCTAAGGAGTAGCTTTTCGCTTCCACTATCAACATTACATTCCTGTTCATCCTCACAATGCGAGAACGGCCCCATCCATCTCCTGATCTTGGCCTGTGATTGGCTGCCACGTCCTAAAACAGACGGTGAGGTGCTAGATACCAGTGGTTCTTAACCTTACATTGCATATGGCCCCACGTGTCTTAATTTTCTTTTGCGGTTCCCCCTCATGGGCCTCAACAAGACAAAGTTTGGGGATTATACTCCATTCTTGTCAACACATTATGTTTGGTGTATACATGCTTTTGATATTAGCGTAAACATAGTCTTGTGGAGATTGTGATGAAGAAATAGCATGTGAAGACGGAGCCCTTATTAGTTCGACGTTTCATTTGCTGGAGTCTTATCAAGTACATAGTGTACTTGATAAAGATCTAACAAGCGAAAACATCGTACTAGTAAAGCCTCCGTCCTCATGTGGTATTTCTTTTGATAGACTTGTCGGTAACTGTCAATTACATATAGACTGTGGTAATCTGATGTGGCATTCGACAGTTGAATTGGTGTATAATATCAAAACAGTCAAGTTGTTCCAAATAAACTATTTTGTTTTCATGTGCTTCGACCAAGTTCCCTACCTGCACTTTCCAGGAATGTGACATGCTCCCCGGTTGAGAACTAGTGTTGAAGAATGACCAACACTGGATCTACTGAGAAGCGTCCTTGCCTGGTAGGTGAAGCTACTTTGATATTGTCAACATGAACAGCTTAAAGTCCCCTTCCCTCCCCCCCACCCCCCAAAAAAAATTACGACGGAGGATCCTTATGTTTGTGCTGTAGTTGACCTTTGAGGCGTCGCACTGTTTCCTCCAAGTCATCCCCCTCCAAAGGCTTGGCTCCATAGGGGATGGCCATATCAACACCCCTCCTTTGCATGGCTTCACCGAGCTGCCTCTTCCGAAGAACGTCTATGAAAGCCAATTCAGTTCGGATGAAGTCTCCGCAGGTTTCGTCGGATCCATGTGTCTCGTACCCCTGCACCTGGAAGAAGAAGAAGAGGGAGGCATCTTCACAATAAAGAACATAGTGACACAAACCTGTCCAAAACAATGACAGGTGTCGGAAAGAGTACGTGAATAATAGATAGATTTTTTTCTAACGTTTGTGGGGGCTGTCGCCTGAAACACATGAAACAGGAGGTGGTGTCCATATGATACAGGAAGCGAGATAACTGGTAAGGAATGAGAGGAATATTCCTTGTGTGGAGAAGTGAGTATGGGCAATCAATGCATCATAATTTGTTCCCTGATAACCTACAAGGAAGCGAAAAGGTGTCTTCAAGAGACGAAAGAGTGTTTCTGTTTCTTGGTCAGCCTTGACACCAAGTCCAGTCGTCTTAGGTTGCCACTAGGTATAACAGGATGAAAGATGTTTGAGTTGTATATAGTAAACCCTCGATATATCGAACATATTGAAAGGGAGGCTTGGTCGTTATAGCCGAAATTATGATATATCCGAACTTTCTGCACATATCAAAATTTGGGTCGGTTTATGAGATGATTATTTTGAGTACCCAGCAGTATCATTTATGTCCGGATTTTGGCTGTCGGGATTTGGACATTGTCGGTATCTTAGTCTGTCGAGATTTTAGCAGTCGGGGTAATGATTGTCGGGATTATAACAGTCAGGAATTTCTCCGGCTCCAGTCACCAACAGAAGTGGGTAGTTTAGAAGGAATATGGCGTTCGTTATATCCGATAGCGTCATTCTTTGCGAACTTTCATCTTATATAACGAATCATGTTCGTTATATTATTGGGTAGTTCGGATAGAAAATGGCGTTCGTTATATTCGAAAATCTCTATAACGAGTTTCAATATATCGAGAGTTAGCTGTAACTGAGTGTTTGGCAAGGGTGGAGATATGTGAATGAGAGAAGAAATGAGGAGGAAGAGGACATCATGGTAGAATAATGAAATACTGATGAAACAGATCTGCTAAACAACTACAATATTCCCAGTATCGACTTGAGCTCATAATTGGGAAGATTAAAACAAAACACTAAACTTGAACCAAAAATGAAAGGTTTCTCTAAATCATAAATCGAATAGTGAATTATCCTCCCTTATGGATATGTATTAAACCGTCTTTTGGTTTTTGCAATCAATCTGAGAAGTAACCAACGACAGTTTGGTTGACTACATGAATAATGCAACAGCAAAGAGGAAGGCTACATTTTCATCTAGATTTATAAAATGGAACACAAAGGGAAAAGTTAAGGTAGTAAATTATCATTTGTATATATATATATATACATATATATATATATGTGTGTGTGTGTGTGTGTGTGTGTGTGTGTGTGTGTGTGTGTGTGTGTGTGTGTGTGTGTGTGTGTGTGTGTAAACAATTGATGAAGAGTTGACCAATCTTATTGCAATTCACAATAAGCGACGAACTCCTTATGACCGACGCTTTTGTATCCTTTGTGACCAACTCAACGTCGCCCCACCAAAAGGAAGTAATCAGGGCTTCAAAAATCTTACCAGCCTACTCCAGGGCTTGTTAGGACCGTGCATTGTGCCTGCATCCTTCTTCTGAAAGTCACATTTGACGAGCACCTCCATGGTAGCCGTGTTCAGTTCTTCAAGTTCCCTCGCCATCCGGTCCCTTCCGAACTGATCCACAAGATCATCGAACTTGGCGTAAAAATGGTCGTACAGGAGGTAATCGATCTCCAGCTTCGATTTCATTAATTTACGAAGTTTGGGATTAATTTCTGTCTTGAACTGGAATGCACGAATGAAGTATAAGTAGCGGTAGGTGTTACAATAAAGCGTTAGGTCTGTCATGATAATATAGGCAACTAAAGAACTTGTAAGGTTGTCCAGCGGGCATATCTGTATCGCATTTATAACTGTTCTAAATACAGAATTAATCCGGACTTGGTGATTTACTGCAGGACCACCATATCCCCAGACCTGACGATACAACCCTTAAACCTCGTCATGATGTCTTACTTGCAAAATATGTATGATGGAGTTATATGAAGATATAAATGTGTTGGAATGGCTGTGATTGTGGTTTGAAATCAGAGTAATACACTAAAACACACTAGATATTTGCAATGAATTTTGATACTGGTATACAGCATCTCTAGTGCCCACGACTGTAAAAAGGTTTGGGAAGTAATGAAAAATGTCTGGGATTTACTGGTGGTTGATCCCCGATCTCCCAAGTCCGAATCAAGAACGCTCTTCACTGGATATTTATATTTTTGGGAATTATATGAATATTACTTACATCCTTTTTCCTGGCGTTGACTTTAAGAACAACAACGTCCTCCCAAGTCCAGCACAATAAGTTCTTCAGCAGAACCAGAGACTCATCCATCCGTTCAGCGACCATCACGAGGTCAAACATAGTATCAACATCAGCCACCTTTGAAAAAAAAATATATATATATATATATATATATAATATAATAGAATGAAATAAAACGAAATTAAATAAAGTGAAGTGAAATAGAATTAAATGATATAATCAAAAATATATACATGTAAATATATAAGTATATATACATATATTATCTCTCTTAATGGAGCAATCGGTTAAATCACTACAGCGCTTGTCACGTGCTAGCCGGGTTCGAGTCCTTGGCCGTACCAAGTTTCAATTTCTGCATGTTGGCCTCCACGGACCTCCCGATTTTGGTGGCTTAGAATTAAAGTGCATTGTGGTTGATAAAAATGTAACTCTATTCACTGGGAGGAGGAGGGAGAGGGAGGGAGTCAGGTAAGGTAGGTCTTCTCGCTGGGGCACCACGCTGGTCATGTAGGGGTTGGTGAGGTGTAGGAGGGGGAGGGGGAGAGGAAGGAGGTGGGTGTTGCTGTTGTTGGGCTCCAAATCTCGTGGAAGAATTAAATAGCGGGATGGCAGAAATCATATTACATTGAATATTAATAATTGGAGCTCTCTCCCTAATGTGGATGGCTTCAAGCATTTTTAGTTCCTTAATTTTGGCACAGTGTGCAACTATCCTAGTGTTATCCACGATTGTCTTCCTATCGATTAGAGCCTGGTGGTATTGGAGGTGGTGTTGTTTAATTGCTCCTTGTTGTCCCTACAATACAATGTCCCTACAATACCATTCAATCCCGAAACGTTATATGAAAGTCTTGAACGAACTAGGAAGAAACAAGGAGTTAGTGATAACACATACTGACAAAGGAGGAGGAGTAATTATTTTGGATAAGTCAGACTATGAGAACAAAATGATGGAATCATTAAGTGATGGAACAACATATGAAGAGAAACAAAAAAGTTCACAAGTAGAGCTAGACAAATCTTTATTAAAACAAAAAACGGCAAGGAGTGGTTACATTTGTTGGAGGAGAATCCCTGAATACCCAGGATGCGAGGACTTCCGAAAATACATAAACCGGGTATCCCCATGAGACTAATAACATCAGGCATAGGTAGTGCACCCCACAGATTAGCCAAGAGACTTGCTAAGCCACTATCAAATGCATTAGGTTCAATCAGTCAAGCTCATCTGAAGAACTCCGCAGATTTAATAAATAGATTAAATAACGTTTGGCGTAGGTGCATAAAGCTGTAGCAATAAGAAAGAAAAAATGAGGACTCGAATATTATTAAGTGCTTCTTTTATAAGTGTGGCATTCATCTTCAGCATCAGACAAGCTTATGCTATCAAATGCTGGCACTGCACTAGCAACCTAGATCCAGCCTGTGGGAACCCTTTTGACAACACAACTGCCAAACAGATGGACTGTGATTCTATTCCGGGCCTTCCTCACTTGAGAGGAGCAAGGGCAACCATGTGTCGGAATTTCAAAGATAAAGAAATGGCAAGCTTTGATGTAAAGGCCTTATTCACCTCCGTACCAAAAGAAGGAGCTATGGAAGCAGTAAAAGAGGCAGTAGACAAGATTAGTGAGAACGAAGTACCAGTATCCAAGTCTGATTACATTAATCTCATTTCACTGTGCGTCAGTTTTGATCCGTTT
>NC_134816.1:19493716-19498716 GCF_046742065.1 Oratosquilla oratoria | reverse complement strand
TATTGTTCTGCTTCTCTGGCACACTATTTCCAAGTTGGTGGTTCTCAAAAGACGTGTCAGGTTGGTGGCAACGTCGCCGGTTGGCAACACGAGACGTCTTGTTGTGCTGTCCTGCTGCCTACGGCTTTCCCGAATCTTAGCGGCCTGCTGTCTGCAATTATCTAAAAGAAATTCTGGAAATTTTAGTGTTAAAAAGGTCTCTTTAATAAACCTGCACTCTTCTTCTAAGTATTTTGCACTACATATCCTAAATGCCCTAAGGAAAAAACCTATTACTACTCCTCTCTTGGGCCAGTATTCTCATCCTTTCCCAGTGTCCAATCCCCCCCCTTCTCCTCCTCCTCCTCCTCCTCCTCCTCCTCCTCCTCCTCTTCCTTCCCCCCCCCTTTTCTCTCCCCGTTCCCTCCTTTCCCTTTATTTAATCTCAAGCATTTGTATCTCAACTTGTACTTGAAAAAGCTGTAATAAGCGAAACGTCGTACAAATAAAGGCTCCGTCCTCATATGGTGTTTATCTCGTCAATCTTGTCGGCAAACTGCCACTTTTAAGCATATATATATATATATATATATATATATATATATGTATATATATAATGTATATATATACATATATATATATATATACTGTATATATATATATATATAAATATATGTATACAAGAAATCTTTTATATACAATACATACATACTGAAATATAAATGTCATGAAATTAAAACATTGTACAAAAAATCGTGAGAAATGGTATAATGATCAAAGAAAAAAGAAAAAAGAAAACGATATTACTGTGTTCATTAGGACCAGAACTCATACAGCAATTGTTCAGTGAAGAGAGGCATGATGAACACACAGTAGTGCAATGATGGTGCCCTTCTGGTTTGTTCGCATAAGGATGATCTAATAGAGGTGTTCAAATGGATCAAAGGCTTTAACAAGGGTGACGCAAACAAGGTCATCATATTAAGACAACAGGGCAGGACTCGCAGTGATGCATTTAATTGAGCAAATTTAGATTTAAGAAGGAAATAGACAAGAATTGATTTATTAATAGGGTGGTCAACGAATGAAAAGACTTAGTAACCATCTAGTTAGTGAACGCTGAAGCTATCGGATTTAAGAAAAGGTAAGACAACTTTATGGATGGGGATGACAGACTGTTATGTATATGGAACTGCCTAGTGTAAGCCTTAAGGTCTCTTGCAGTCTCTTTCATTCCTATGTTCTTAAGACAGCGCGGAACGAAGTCTGCACGCCGTGTTCAGATGATGGTATGTTTTAACGTCACCCACGGCCCCCTATCGGGAGGCTAGAACGGTACCCCTCACAGAGGGCTTTGTAGCGTGAAATTTAATGAACTATGCCCTTGGTTCAACTTTCGCAGGTGGCAGGGTTCGAACCGTCATCCCCTTGACCTACGCCTAAAGTAACGACGGCTTAACCCGCTTGGTCAGACAGCTTCAGCGCCGCGTGTAGAGGTGGAACAAACAACACACGAACAGGCCTAGATGTGCCAAGAACCGTGATATGAACTTTGGTCGAATTGCACCACACATTGCCACACTGTAAAGGGGCCATTTACACGGTCTAACAGTTTGACAAACCCGGTTTGTCAAACAAGTGTTTGAAGTGATGTTTGACCGTGTGAATAGGGTATTTGGTTGTCAAACACGTTCGACTAACGTGTTTGACGACCAAATATCCCATTCACACGGTTGTCAAACTGTTAGACCGTGTAAACCCCCTCTAAGACTATGTACTCCGTCTCCCACCGTCATTAACATAAGGAGCTAAACAGAATAGAGGAAGGATTTCATTCAAACAGAGCTCACTGTGGCTTCCACGCACGGATCAGGAAACGCAAAAAATAACATGTAAGAACATAAGAATATAAGAATGGAAGAGACTGCAAGAGATCATAAGGCCTACACTAGGTAACTCCATGTCCCTTACCACCTGTCATCCCTATCCATAAAGTTATCCAGTCTTTTCTTAAAACAATAGTTTCAGTGCACATAACTTGGTTCCGAAATCGATTCCATTCGTTAACTACTTTTGGTAAACCAATTCTTGCCCATTTCCACCTCAAACAAAAGTTTTTCCAATTCAAACCTATTACTACGAGTCCCACCCTTCTGCCTTGATATGATGACCTTCCCTGCATCACCCTTGTTAAAAGCATTGCCGTATTTGAATACCTCTATTAGATTACCCCGCAATCTTCATCTTTCCAGAGAGTGTAAGTGAAGGTGCTTGGTCGCCTTTGACACGATAAAGCACACATTTATTGGATGTTTATCTCTGCTTGTACACGGACACGATCACAACATAATCGGGGTGGAGGACCTCTGGGAAGAGCTAGAGAGAGTCATTGATTTTTTTTCGAACTCAAGTATCACAGTTTACTAACACCACAATCTTACTAACATCAATATCACCAACAACAACAACAACAACAATAACAACACTCATGGGCCATTCGTAACGAAACAAAACCACTTTCTCCTTACTTGGATAGCCGAAGAGGCACATTTGTGTGTCTTAAGGAAAGCCACGTTGGTGACTGGAATGCACTCCTTCTCTGAATACATCCATGCAGGGGTTGCAGCTCCCATCCGTATCCATCTGAAAAGAAAAAAGAAAAAAAGAAAAAAGAAAGAAAAAAAAATCAGTGGATACCTTCTGATCGGAGTCAAAGCACCCAAGTCATCAGATAAGAAAAAATATTTATTATGCACACACACACACACACACACACACACACACACACACACACACACACACACACACACACACACACACACACACACACACACACACACAAAAACACAAAAACACACACACACACAAATATATATATATATATATATATATATATATATATATATATATATATATATATATCTATATAATACATATGGGTCTAGGCAAATTCACCGACCACAATTCACCGACAACAATTCATCGACACGCTCAATTCATCGATATACACAATTCATCGAAAAATAAAGATAAGAATATTCTAATTTGAAATATATAACTAGGTCCTGTTTTCACCCTTGATTTATGTATATATATATATATATATATATATATATATATATATATATATATATATGTGTGTGTGTGTGTGTGTGTGTGTGTGTGTGTGTGTGTGTGTGTGTGTGTGTGTGTGTGTGTGTGTATGTATATATATATAAATATATATATATATATATATATATATATATATATATATATATATATATATATATATATATATATATATGTATATATATATGGGATGGGAAAAGTTACTTCTAAGGCCACAAAAGGCATTGTCTATGGTGTTGTCTTAATCCTCTGATCACAGGAGGTCTCCATCACCTGAACAAAATCTATGGGTGACAACTTAAACTTAGGTGGATATGTCTGGATGTCTCAGTGTGAATAGATTCGAAGACAGACGAGGACGTGGGTAGAAGATGAGTCGGGGTAGATGAGTTGGAGGACTTTATTACTGTCAACGTTTCAACCAATGAGATCATCTTCAGAAAGCTAACATGGAAAGGTGTGTATACAAGTCTACACATCCTGTGTGTGTGTAAGCAGTGAGTGTGCAAAGGATTACAAAGGCGGAGCATGCCGGCAGGAGACCTTTTGTTCCATACTAGGTCGGATGCGAAAAAATAGTAATAAATAAATAAAAATCATAATAATATAAATAATAATAAATAAAATAAATGGATAGGTATAGTTAAATAATAAACAAACAGGTAAATAGTAAATAATAATCAATTGACAGATAACTAATAATAAATGAAAATCAAAGAAATAATAAACAAACAGACACGTGATAACAAACAAACAAACAAATAATATGAAATAAATGGCAGGCATTATAGCATCTTGCTTAGGTGTTTATCTAAACGAATCTTAAAGCTTCGAACTGAACTACATTGCACTGCCTCTGCAAGAAGTTTATTCCATTCATTAACTACACGGTTGGCGAAGTTGTTTCTACCCACTTCCAAATTAAACATATTTTCTGACGCATCTCCGTCAAATCTTTATCTAACAATGTCTCAGTGTCTGTTCTGAATGTCCTGCAACTCGCATATCTAACATGTTTTTTAACATTACATTATTTTATCTCTTTCGGGTGAATGGCACTCTGGGATAACATACTAAACCTGGAAATATCGAACTGAATCTATTGCGCAATAATTCACGACAGGTATGAAAATCACGAATAAAACTAGGATTCTAAGTCGAGACTGCGTGTGATATGAGTGAATGTAATTGATACCTGAATTGAATAAACATGTCTGCAGGTGTGTTTGGTATTACATTTTCCACTTCTTTTCTATATTTCGTATTCAGGCTGCAGATGGTCCTGTCAACACTAGGGTAACAGCTCGGCAGATATATTGGATTTTTTAATTTCTTATTTTTTTTTTCTTTTCTAACATTCTCCCTTACCCTCTCTAAAGGGCCATTTACACGGTCAAACTGTTTGACAAACCCGGTTTGTCAGACAAGATTTTGAAGTGATGTTTGGCCGTGTGAATGGGGTATTTGGTCGTCAAACACGTTTGTCGAACGTGTTTGACAACCAAATACCCTATTCACACGGTCAAACATCACTTCAAACGCTTATTTGACAAATCGGGTTTGTCAAACCGTTTGGCCGTCTAAATGCCCCTTAACGGTCTAACGGTTCGTCGAACGCGGTTCGAGAGACACGTGTTTAAAGTGATGTGTGAACGTGTGAACGGGGTATTTGGGGTTTAACCAACGTGTTCGACAACCAAATACCCCGTTCACACGTTCATAAATCACTTCGATGCGATATAGATAGAAGCGCTGGTTATTGCTAACAAAATACTACTCTTTCCGGACGGTGACTATGTATGTGTGAGGTTGTGGGTTTTTAGTCAGTTGTATTTGTTTAATGGCAATATACAGGCTAACAGATATATTCGTACGGTCCCATCTCTCTCTTTCCATCAAAGTTCATTTTA
>NC_134816.1:19483716-19491216 GCF_046742065.1 Oratosquilla oratoria | reverse complement strand
CCTATAGCAGCGCGAAGCCGCAAGTACTGAAGCCATAGGAAAGAGAAAGTACGAAACGAAGATCAACTCACTCCGATCCTCCGGCAAGATTCCTCGTTCTTTGTTATTCTCGACAATGGGAGTTCGTTCCCTTGATAGTAGAACCCCGAGTGGATGGTCACCTGGCGGATGTATCCGTAGCTACTCATTACTTAATCCATTTGTTAACCATTATGTGCTCGCTGAGTTCAGGTGATGATAGTAGCCCCTAGCTACTGCTCGCGACATAGTGTTGCCTATTGTTTACTAACTAACGATCGTGTGATGTCGATGTCAAGATGCCCCATTTATCACCAGCGATTTTAATATATATGTTAGAGAATACATGTGCTCACTCTTAGGGCCAGATTTTTTTTTTCTTTGGGTACGGCCACCATGGAATCTTATCCTTAGGTCGACAATAGAGCCTCACAACCTTTCCCGGTTCCCTTCCTGACCTTATACTCTGTGCATATATTCTTGTGCCCTTTTTCATTTCTATGTACCCTGAGGATGTCTGAATAGACGAAAGCGCTTGGTCATCAGTTTATCTTTTTCCTTAGTGGTTTTTCCGCATATACATATACATATGCATATACATATACATATACATATACATATACATATACATATACATATACATATACATATACATATATGATCCCAGCACATTTATTTATATGAAGCTTTTAGGAGACCATGTTGTCAGGTCGGAGGAATTCATTTTTTTCAGTTTTGTTTCATTTGTATCTTCTCTCTGATCAGGCTGTGTACCAAGCTTCCCATGTTTTGTACAAACAGTAGACACAGAGTTTATTTATTCATTTATTTATTTTTTACTTTGATCGTTATACTAGCGTTAGTCAGCAGATCGGCGGAAAAAGAGGAATTTAGCCTTTTTTCTTTTTTTTTTTTTGGGGGGGGGGGTTCCAACGTCGGCGGGCCTTTACCCTAATGAATAAAAAAAAGAAAAGAGGCTGGCCTAATAGACATTATATTAATATAAGGCACACACGAAAGCTTGTGATAAACACTAAAACTCTAAAACTCAAGTTACGAAATGTGTTTCCTCTTCTACTGTATGAATAAAAATCGCCTGGCGGCAGTTTACCTGAGATTGGGGGACTGGAGACTAAGAAAGAGGACGAGGATGAGGGCTGGGAAGAGGATCGTCAGCCTACGAAATCGGTTCAGGAATGGGAAAGACACCGCGTACAGTTTCATCACGAAGTCGCCTATGAAAGAAAGACATCAATAGATAAATAAATAAGTAGATAAATGAATAAATAGATGAATCAATGATTAAACAAATAAATAAATGAATTAGTAAATCAATGAATAAATAAATGATATGAATAAATAAAGAAAATAAATCAATTAGGAAGTAAATAAACAAATTGATAGATAAACTGATAAATACATAAACAGATGAATAAATGGATAGACAAATTGATAAATAGATAAATGGATGAATACTTAAATAAGTCAAGAAATAGGTGAATAAATAAATAGATATATCTTATATTTATTTATAAATGAATAGATAGATAAACAAACAAATAGATAATTGGATAAATATAAATAATCAGTGCTTGACTTCTCAAAGTTGTTTACCTGAGGAGAGGAAAGAGTGGGAAATACCCTAGGGTCTTATGCATCATCACCACCACCCACCGATGCCATTTTGTGGGAATTTTCCACTAATTTGAGGGAGAAATTTGCTCACAGGGGATGTGTGGTGAGCAAATTATATGTTGTAATGAACTTATTTATGTATATAATAATTCCTTCTTTTTGTGGGAAAAATGTGGAAATCCAGATTTCCTTGTGGGAATTTTGTGGTAAAAATCTTATTCATTTGTGGGAACTGGCATAGATCACAGTGGCAATACTGTCACCACCAACCCCAACCCCAACACCATCACCACCACCACCATTACCACCAACCCCGCCACCACCAAATGCTTCTTTGTTTAACTTAAAATCACGGCACATGTGTGTGTTGCCGTATAGCTACACTTATACAAACATATACACGTATTTACATAACCTTATCATCACTAATACGGCCCAAACCTCTCGGTCGTAGCAAACAAATACACCATAAATGTGGACAATGATGCCTACACACAATGTAGACTCCCTACACATGATGTACTCAAATTAGTTCTAAAATCTACAAAAATTGTATATTGTCATTGTAACTTTGTATCGCTGTTAACTCAGTAAACGGATTATGATTATTAATATTTTTATTACTATGTAGTTCAACCTTAATGGTCCATTGGAGGACCGGCATATCCCCTAAGGGATAATACACCCTCCGTGTCTCATCACGATGGCTTTTTCCGTCTTGGTAAGGTTGTATGTATGGTGAGAAGTGCATGTAAAGTTGTCGTTGGTGTGTTGGAATGGTTGGGGTTGTGAGCAAAGTCTGAAGTCAGTGTAATCGGCTCAATCAGACATATAAACTACTTTATTTTGAACCTTCGAGTGGAACATTACTTTGGTTTTACTCTTATTCGCCTACTGACATTTAGGCTTTCCTTGTTGAGATCGTTCTGCATGTCTTACACGTTATTTCCTCTTTCTAAAATGAGGGTAATCTGCAAGTTTTCTCTACAGTGTGTGTGTGTGTGTGTGTGTGTGTGTGTGTGTGTGTGTGTGTGTGTGTGTGTGTGTGTGTGTGTGTGTGTGTGTGTGTGTGTGTGTGCATCTATATAAAACTTACATGGAGGTCTACAGTCTAGGGAGGCATCAAACTCAGTGAGGAGAGGCGACAGATGATTTGGCAAGAAAAGCGTGAGAGACAGAAGAAGACCATTTGCAGTACCTCTGGCGTGAGGCTACTCATGCAATATATGTGGCAAGGACTCATCATCATCTATTAGGGACATACACCAGGGAGCGCGTTGGTTCACTCACACGCCGGCGTCAGTCCTCACGTTCTCTCTGAACATCCTCCCATACATGCACCCTTCCCACTCCAAACAACTTTCGACAGGTTCGACGGCGTCAATAACCATTGATGTTGCGACGCTAGATAAATCCCAATTATTCATTCATTCGACAGGTTCGACCATCTTACCCCAGCCATGAATTCCGCGAACGTCCCCTTTGTCTTCTCCATCGAGACAAGGACCGGACTGTTCAGCCACAGTATATGCTGCTCCGCCAAAGTGATAAGCATTGCACACAAATCACCGTCTCCCGAGACAAGAAGACCAACATATATGTCGCCTTACGACTTTTCCAGTTCCCATCATTTAAGGACAAATCTTTCACCGGATGCACAACGCTTCGTTCATTAGAACGTTCGTGCAAAGGCGTAGAATACAATCTCTAAGTATATAAAATCCTCAGAAGGGACTGGGATGGAGCGGATTAGGGACGGGGGAAGGGTCGTGGAAGGTTACATGGATGGTTGGGGTAGCTCACAAATGTCCTTGAAAAAGCTCTTTAACTTTGAAAAGTAAATGCCATTCTGGGGGATCTAATGTTAAACATGTCTTTACATAACTCTATTCTGTTAATGCTCATGTAATAGCCGCTTCTCGATTCTTCTTCCTGATCCCGCCGGTTTCACATATAATCAACTTAGCCTTATTCAAGTGTAATAAGCACCTGGTACACGCACGCACAAGTGATAGTATTGCTTCGTGCGTCGTTTCAATGTTCACGAATATATCAATTTTGTGATCGGGTTTTTTTGTGTACATTCTTTGTTGAAAGACACAGCATACTCAGCGTTAATGATGATCTTGATGGTTTTAAGTTTCCTTGTCATTTCCTCAGCTGCAGGCGGAAGGGGAAGCTACAGCATCACCATATGAAGGCATGTTGGTCTATATTTTAGTATCAATAATATCTACAAAATTTCCGACGTTTCGAAAGCAGTACCGAATATCTTCAGGTAGTGGTACAATACATACGTGTATATGCAATACAACATATGAAAATTGACCATTACCCAAAGATTTTAATGAGAACATTGTGTGTTCTTGACACACGCACAGGTACAAAGCACACGACTCGATGGCGCGGTGGTAGAGTTTGAATCTTGGCCAGGGCTGAAAAATTTTCAGTATCGCTGCGCTGCGAGTCGTTACTCCAATTCTCGTGGGCGAGGAGTTCGGGGGTGTATGTGCGTGTAAGGTCATAGATCGGTCATATATGAGTTCTGAGCTCTCATCCGGGAGGATAATAGCTGTCGATCACGAGTCCAACACGTGATCCAAGACCATGGTGAATCACGCACACACACACGCGCACACACACATGATGTGGAAATGGGTCTACATACAAAGTCTGGAGGCACGTTTCCTACACACTTTCACTTTCCATCAGTTGTGTTACTAGTGTCTGGCATGCCAGATGCCACCGTGGTTCTTTCGAAGCTAACAACCTCCTAAAACTCGTTTCACACGTTATGCACTCAGATCATCATGAGTGTCTATGGATGCTTCCACACGTCACGACCGCGACCACGTGTGAAAGCGTCCATAGACACCCATTGTTATTTGACAACACGACGTCGTGTCGTGGACGGCGCACGGCGAAAAGTCGATACGTGTGAAATGAGGCTTAGACGGTCGAACTTTGCTCGGCTGAAATAAAATCATCTCATGGTAACCCGAATAGAATTCTCAAAGTTGTATTGGAGATTTTGCCTAGAGTTCCTATTTAGTTAAATCAAAGCGCTTTTCAATGAACTGATGATGAACCGCCTACTAGACCAATAGACTTAAAAATCTTAATTGAAGTCTTCACAGTTACACAATCATTTATAAACTTTAATTGTTCATTACCTTTTTCATGTTTTTTTTTTCTCAAATCTTCGTTGACCATATATTGGCACCTAACATGTCAATTCTTGGATAAATCGGCTAAAATTGATACGTAAATTGATTTTATTACCTCCTAAAGCACCCACACACGCACACGTACAAACACACGACTCGATGGTGCGGTGGTAGCGTTTGCGGCCGCCACTACGGCGGTCCGAGTTCGAATCCTGCCACAACCATTGGCGGGTAATGTGCTTTCTACCTGACATCATATTTGGGTAAACGCGTTGGTAGGTTCGGTTAATGTGATCAGCCAGCTCGAAGTAAAACAGCCCCATCATTCAAAAACAAAGAATCAGTGCTCTAGATAATCGCTTAACGATTATCGTTAAACCATGAACGATCATCGTTGAGCGATATTTGCACCGAGTAAAACTCAAGACTTTAGAAAAAGACTTAGCAATGTATAGGTACAAGCATCCTTTATAAATTCCAAATAAAATGGGATAGTAACAGGAAAAAAAAAAAAAAATATATATATATATATATATATATATATTTATATATATATAAAACATTTGATCTGCAAAGGTATAAAACACGCGGGGCAAGTACATGCAGATGTTAAAGCTCGCCAAGAATTTTACAGTGTATCACAACAAATATGATATAAAATAAAATTTTATATATTATACTGCATATCTCGAATTATCAGACATATTCACGCGGTAGTAAGATGTCGGTGACTGATTTTTTTTTTTTTTTTTTTTTTTTTTTTAAGTCTTGAGTCTAGGTGAGTGTGGTTATTCCGTGTTGTAAGATTGCACGGTTCACCTTCAAACTTGTTGCATAAGCGGAACTTTTGCAACACATCGTGAGGAACCCAGCATGCTCTGAGCAACAGGTCACGTGGTGCAATCAGAAAGACAATAGAGAACAAATGTTGGAGCAGACTGCAATAATTAAAGTTAACTTCAATTTCAGTTTGCTACGGAGAGATTGGTTTTATATAGATAGTATCTCGGCTTCTCTATTTTCGCAAGAAGGAACGAGGAAGAAGGGTCACCATGTAAAGGAAGTAGTGGGGCCTTGCTGCGCGTTTTTTGGTTTTATTAAATTTATTACGCCCGTGGGCGGCAAATAATAGTACATTAATTACAGTATGTATTAGGGGACATGTTAACTATTACATACATTCTTTAAAGGGAAACATAATGTAATAGTCATTCAAGATTCCCCGAAATGGGGATGGCGAGATAGTGGTACATCTTGTTTATCGTGTTTATGTAAGTGTTACATACAATCATCATGCCTTGTCTCTGGGGAATGTTGTCTCTCACCATGGGTCATTGGAGATAATAATGTTCAATGGTGTTCACGTTAGGACGGTTATACAGCCTGCATGGTGATCATTGTGTCACATCATCCGCCTGGGAGCCTTGTCACACAGGTCGATTCCCAAGTCTGAGCCGAGTGACTGACAACATTGTGCCTCAGTACCATGGGCTTGCGTCGGCGATACTTGTGGCGGCTGGGTAGGAAGTGGTCGTGGTGTTTTAAGGAGACACTGGTGGCTCATTCCGCATCCTTTCGGCGTGTTGTTATGGCGTGAGTGGCTGCGTGTATTCTGTTTTTGAGGCATGTGAGAGAGGGTACTACGCGTTCGTCGTCTAAGACGAAGGCACAGGCTGCTTTGGCAAGGTGGTCCACCGCGTCGTTACCAGCAAGGTCGACGTGAGAAGTCACCCATATGAAAGATACGGCCATAGATGCTTCGTGAGCAACGGTGAGTTGGGTCAGTATGGCCCACACAACACGATAGTAATTGTGTCTGAGTGAGGACAGGGCGTGAAGAGCTGGTTGGGAGTCGCAAACGATCACACCATTGACGTCACAGTCTACAAGATATGTTACTGCGTCGAGGATTCCGTGTAGCTCACAAAACGTGGAGCTTGGTGTGACAGGTAACCTGCGTCCAATCCATCCAGCTTCCACAGGTGAGGAGCTAAGATGAGAGGGGAACAAATGGGTGGTGGATAGGAGTGGGCTGAGTGCATGCCATGGCTGGCTACCTCTCTTATATGAGGAAGAAGCCTTTGGTATATAGATAGATTAGATAGATAGATATAGATCCATAGATAGATATTGATATAGACATAGACATATATATATATATATATATATATATATATATATATATATATAGACATATAGATAGACATACATAGAGAGGGTAACTTCCCAAAAGTTTGTTTTTCTCGTTCCAAAATGATGATGTGTTCAACAAAAAACATAACATGGTTTGACTGATGAAGAATTCTGTACGAAAGTCAAAGCACGTAAGGTCGAATATACGGATATGTATTCAAAATTCGACATGAATATATGCTGCTATATTAAATATTGCGTAATTAAATATAAATTTGGTGAAATAAAATTTCGGCTAGTAGTTACAGGCAAAAAAATTCATGATACACTAAATTTTATTGATACAAAATAACTCAAGGAATTATAATTTTCCAAACATAAATTACTATGAAGTTCAGGAAGGTCACCAGTACATGCGGGTCAAAAGATTATTATCTGCAATTACATCTAGCTAGGTAATCATTATCACGACTGGCTATTACAGCTTTTGCTGAGTAATTAGGTTAATCTCATCTAATGGTGTGTCTGAATAATAACTTCAAGCACC